>NW_025953272.1:0-153217 GCF_022496945.1 Annulohypoxylon maeteangense
ATAAATTAAATAAATTAAATAAATTAAATAAATTAAATAAATTAAATAAATTAAATAAATTAAATAAAAAATATTATTTAATTAATTTAACTTAAATATATTATAAAAAGAAAAAAAAGTATACGTGTATATATTTATTAATTTAAAAAAAAAAAAACTTTTAAATTTTTTATTTTATAATTATAATTATTAATTAAATTATAATTATTAAATTATAAAACTTTAATAATATTTTTTATTATAATAATAATTAACACTTATTTTTATTTATCGTTTTTAATTCGAATTTAAAAAACGATTATATAAAGTTAAAAACGATTATTTAAGGTTAATAATCGTTTTCTTCTTTTAATAACGGTTATTTCGCGGCAAATAACCGTTATTTGAAACCACCTATTGCCGGTATGGTACACATAGCACATACATTAATACATGTATGTTCCTACCTACCTACTAGGTAGTACTAGTATAATATTGACGTATATAGGTAATTCCGATGTCCGAAGTCGCAAGTGATTCTAAGTTGAAGCTCTTCGTCCTTTCACCCTCATACAGCATTTGAACCATGAGACTTGGGCATTTTCCTCGGCCGAATGGGTGATAGTAGGTACGGCTAAGGCAAGTATCTATGGACGCAAATCAATGATGAATACACTTGTAGTATGAATGTGTACTACCTACCTACCTACCTACCTACCTACCTACTACTCGCAGCTCGACTGAATTATTATCAATCTTTTTCTCTAATTAAACCTCGAAATGGTATCTGATACCGCCGATTTATCAAATGGAGGTGTCTCATTTCAGCGGTCCCCGGACGACTCGGATTCAGATTCGGATTTGAATTCTTTATTCGGGGAGATTTCCGACCTAGTCACGCTTGATGATGAACGTCTGAGGTCTACGACATCAACTTCTAGAGAAGCTGTGCTTGTCCAACAAACTGATCCAGTATATGGTCTTCAATGGACTAACGGAAATGGCAATTTTTCTCTCACACCTCGATGGACCGTCGAGCCAACAATTGGTGCTATCATCCTGACGCTGCGGAATGTCATCGATCTACATAAGAGATATACTGTTGAGCACCTCTGGGACGGAACATTCAATAAGATTTATTCGGTTTCATATGATCAAACGCACCTTATCATGCGTATCTCTCTTCCCGTATGCCCAAGAACCAAGACGGAAAGTGAGGCGGCAACAGTACGTTGGATCTATGACAATACCAACCTACCAGTTCCCAAGATCCAATCTTACGACTCTTCGCGCGACAACCCCATAGGCTTCGAATGGATATTGATGGACCGGATCGACGGAATACCCCTTTCTCAGTGTTGGAGTTCCGTTACTCAGGATGCTAAAGAGCGCATAGTAAAGCAAATCGCTAGATATGCCGCTACCGCCTTTAGGGCGCAATTCAAAGGCGTCGGTAACCTATACCCTCCACGATCGTATTCGTCGGGTTCTCAGCCTCGGGTAGGTGAAATGGTATCACCGGTGCTCTTCTAGGGCGAGCGTGCCGGCCGACGTCATCATACGACCCCTTTCCGCACCGCATTCAAGTGGACGCAATGTCGTCTCCGACTTGTTTTAGCCGACCTTCGCTTAAAGACACTAGAGATATCCGATAAAGGTCATCGCGAAATTGCCACCAGAATGATAATACTCATTAACCATCTTCGAGGCATAGAGGATAAGTTTTTCCCAACCCCCGAGATCGGTTCCAACGAGAACCTCGTTTGTGATGACGATGAGTCGATTGACAAGGACGAGGACGAGGATGATGAGGATGTCGTTGACAAAGGAGAACGGCCTGACGAACCTACTATGCTTTGGCATGATAACATCTCCCTTGATAACATTCTAGTCGATAAGAACGGAATTCTCTGTGGCGTCATTGGCTGGGAATGTGTCTCTTGTCTCCCCCTTTACGAGGCCTGTCAATTTCCTGCATTTCTTCAACAACCACAGGACCGCCCTGTCGAGCCATCAACGCCCTTTAGAGTTACGCGAAAACAGCCAAACAATGATCGGGAGATCGCAAGTTATGACAGGAAATTGCGACAGCATCACATTACCCTACTGCGTCGGTCATTCATCACCGAGATGCTTCACCTATGTCCTGAATGGGTTGCTATTTTTGATGGTAGGAGATACTTGAGGGACTACGAGGCTGCGGTGCAGAATTGCGACAACGAATCTGCTTACGAGATAGTCGAGAAATGGGTAGATGCTGTGGAGAGGGTAGAAAATTCCGATAGGACCCCCTGGCCTCTTCACGAACGTCTGATGGGGTGATGTGAATCTGCAAGGGTTCGGCGTAGAGACATTAGAATATTTCGAAGGCACATCGGTTTGGCAATATCACGCTGTTGATAACTTTATTATTAAATTTCAATCCCAGTCCCTTACTCAAACTATAAGCCACCTATTTATACATACTAAAGCACGACCAGAACCTTTCTACCGCCGTCTTCTTTCTCTCTGGCTCATTGGGCTCGCTAGGCTCACTCTCCTTAGTGGCGATGAGGAAGTCGATAACATCGTCTGTCATCTCCATCTCGCCGAATCTGTCGTGGACGGGGCTAAATGTGCTGCGAAAAGCTTCGACGGCTCCTGTATAAGGGAGAATGCTCATATTACGTTGCTTCTCCTTTTCCGTCGTACAAGTCTCGGTGGTGTATTCTGCTACGTTGGCACTTACCTCTGCGTTGCTCATACTGCCGTGGGTGGTGTGTTGGGTATCTTTTTCGATATTACTCTGCAAGTCGTCTTCGACATTAGCCTTACCTTCGTGCTCTCCATAGCTCTCCAAATTCTTATCAATATCGACGTCTTCGTAAATATCGTAATCATCATCAAGCTCAACATCCACGAACTCATCTCCGTCGTCCTCGTCACCTATTACAAATAGCTCATCCTCTAGAGAGTCGCCCTTGATATCCCCATTGTATTCCTCCTGTTCATCTTGCAGACTAGAACCTACCTTCGTGTCTTCGCTGCTACGGTTAGCTTCATCCCCGACTTTGGAATGCCCCCATAATTCTTGCCCAACCTTCTCGACATCAGCTTCTTCCGTACTGGAATTGATACTAAAAGGGGGTGCTTCTTTCGAAGGAGAGTCATCTGATTCCGCCGCATGCCTTCGTCGATAATGGCTATAAAACTCCCCATCCGGAGTCAGCGACCCAGTCCAGGGTGATACTAAAGCGGTAATGTCTTCCTTGGTACATTCTGGGAGAACCATGAGTTCTTGGAGCTTGTCTGCCGTGTCTACTTCCCTGACAAATTCCTTCTTTGCCTTGTCTTCAACTTTACATGCTTCAGACCGCCCCTGCTGCGATCCACAAGCAAACGGAAGACCCCCAACAACAAGATTTGATGCCTCATGCTGGCAGTTAGGCGTGGTGCAAAAGTAGACCAGATCTTTATTTGACTTGCAGCCGCAAGAATGATAAAACGTGATTGCTTGACAGGCGCTCATCGTATCTCAGAATTTCTTGGAAGTATCACCTGATTGTGACAATGTTGAAAATGGCGCAGTCGATATTTTCTTTCCTCTTTTTTTCTTTTTGGCACTTGGCAAGCCTGCTTGCTCCGTAAATTGTGTTGTATCGAGATGTATATGGCCTGGCCTAAACTATTTCTTCGGTTGCTAGGACTGCTCGGCGACCTAAAATAGCTGGGACGGCTTATTCTTGACTATGACAAGTTGCATCGAACCTGTTGAAATGGACGATGAACACGCATTTTATCCTTCCGAGCGGGCTTGTTTTCAATGAGATTGTTCTGTAATATACACAATGCTGATTGTTAGAAGAACAAAGTTACTATTTGTTAGTTTCCATTGGATTAAAGTCTCCTTTGTTACATCCTTTGACACTGGATTTCTCAATACACCTATTATCCATTATACCTTTCATTTCATTGAACGACGATCTAACCTCGGTGGCATCTATTTCTAACAGCTACCTGGAGGATGAGACTGAGCTTCTGGTTAAGTTGACTGTTCTAATCTAAACAGAGGAACGGATGAGTGCTGGCGTTGGCCTATGAATACTTACCTATATTCGTGGCGCCATCTGCATCTACGTTCATGCAGAGTAGAAACTAAATATGCGTGGATAGAGTGGGCAATAAGAAATATGAAATTATAGCGCTAGACTTCTCGTACTTTACTTCTTAACAGAACGCTACTACATAAGAATAACATGAAAAGCTCGCTAGGCCCGTGATAGTTCCATCAGTTCCCGGATTAGCAATCGAAACCAACTTACAGAGGAGGCTTTCACAATGGTATATCTCCCTAAGTCGTCCTATTTCTCTCTGTAAGTTTGGCAACGTAATCATCCCAGAAGGGAATATCATCTTCTAGGTCCAAGACTAAGAGCATCCATTTCCAACTATCCAGCCAAGGGTCCATTGTTTCTCTTTGGAAAGTTCGGTCTTGTATATGTTCTTTCCATTTGGACTTCATGAGCCGATACTCGACTGCAATTAGATGAAGTTTTTCTCTGTACTCGGATACCGGCCTTGAAGCTGCCCTAACAAAGGCTGCTGAAATTCGAACCCACTTCCAAGCGAGATTCTCGTCCGTTGTACTCTGGAAATGACGAAACTCTATTGTACTTTGATCATTCTCTCGGTTGTAGACAGCTAGAGCCAATCGTCTATTCATGAAGTTTACGTTAGTGCCGGACAACAGTTCTGCAAGTTCACCCATGTCTCTTGTTCCGAAAATGGCTGAGATCCAGGTTTTTTCTTTCGAAGAAAACTCCTTAGGAAGGCCGTCGGAAGTGTCATCCTCTTGAACCGGGAGCGGAACTGTTAGTTCCACCTTGTCCTCTGTAGTACCTGAGCCCTCGCAGGTCGATGTGGATTCCTTCTGGCATGATTCGAGTATCATCTTGTCTTCACTTGGCTGGACGTTCTCGTCATCGAAAATGCTCTTTTCCTCGTGTGTGCCTTGGCTATCCGAAGGTTGCTCGTCTTTCGTGCCACCCTCTCCTTGGCGGATCTTTAAGTCCTGGTCCTTGGAGACTTCTACGTCTTGGTACTTGTGAATCCCTGAGTGGCTTTCCTTGGAGACCCCATTGCCGTCCGGTGTGCCATCTACTACGGATATACCCTCGGATTCTGTAATATCAAACTTGGTTTGGGCTAATCGCGAATATTTCCGGATCGGCGCATTTGATAATGTCATGCCCCTGTCGTGATTGCAAAGAGAGAAGAGACATGGCTCTAGAAGCCATCCTAAGATAGCTGCCTTTTTGGCGGTTTCCAAGTCAAGACCGTCCTCGACGCCGATATGAACGTGTAGCCCTGCGGTCTGGGTGGGCTGGGGCTCAAATCTATCAGCAATCTTAGTGTTTTTCAGGCTGCCGCCGTCTTTGATTGCAGCGAAGGTAGCGCTAAATTCGGAGCAGCCTCGGTCATCGAAGCCCAGAGCTCGGGTGGAAATTTCTAGGCCAACAGCGATTTCCCCCTCGGCATCTCTCTGAGCTTTCTCCTTGGTGCCATCAACGACGGAGCCATCACCAGAGATGCAGTAATAGTTTTTCCATTCCGTCTTATCGAGGGGCATCCCATCTGGGTACCGATAGGCCGTACCCCTATATTTGCTCCATTTTCCATGGACACAGGCACAAGGGAGTGGATTCGCCAAGTTTCGTAAGAAGAGCTCTGCTATAGCTTCGTAGGTTTCTTGATTATTCTCATGTTCCTTGCGGGTAGTGACGAGGAACTCCAGCTCTACGCCAAAGGTCAATGCCGGGTCGGAGGTCATGACGAGAACGAGTGTATAAATTGATAGATAGGTAGGTAGGTATTATAACGTATTGGGGATGAGATGCCGCGCAATATCTGCTTGGAATAGTGCAATATTAAATGGTAGCATAAGAGTGAAAGACTGAAAGTGACTAAACAGAAGATTCTTTTCTTTTCCCCCGATATTTAGAAAGGTTGAAGTTTGCGAAGAACTAGGAAGTCTCATTCATTACCTACTGCATAGGTACCTAGCACCTACTACATGGTTTGACGTTGTAGTTAAATTACGTACATGTATACCTGTGTAGATGGGTTATTCCTGCCCCTGGAGATCATACATATTGAAGGCTATTACCTTTTACGATCGATATATCAATACATTTCTCCCGACGTTCTTTCCTTAGCCGATACACTGTCGAAATTAAGGAAAGATGCCTAGTAGGCAACATTAAAGCTTGAGGAAAGTCAAACTCGGATATATGATAGTTTGATTGCATGCCTACCTACATGTACCTAGGTAGGTTAGTAGGCTTCCCCTATTCACCTCCACTCACCCCTATTCTCCCCTATTCTCCCCCATTGATATATCAACAAACTATCAGACTAGATATAAATTTACTACTTATACATACACTACAACCAAAGGTCTTCTCGTATCTTCCCATCCTGTGATAAGTAGATTGTACAACATTGAAGGACTTCTTCATGGTTACCTACATAGGTACCTAGATAGATGGGTACCTAACCTGTAACATTTACAGTGGTATAACATAGCTCCCATCTTTCTGCTTGTACTCCTTTACGCCAAACCTCTTCGAATCCATGAAGAACTTGAAACATCCGGTTTGGAAAGTTTCAAAGGCTCTGATAAACATTTCAATGTTCCTCTGCACATTTTCATCGTAGTCTAGTCCCTTTTCTCGAAGAGAGGCCGCGGCAATGTCGAATTTCCTAGCTGAGGAATACATCTGCTCTACCAACTCATGTACAATGACGTCTAGCGACCTTCCCGTTTCCGCTACCATGATTGGAACAAGGTTTGTTGGTGTATCTTCTTTCTATTTTTCTCTTACTTAGTTTCCATAAGACGCCGGGGTCTGAACACGTAGACGTCTGCCTACACGGGTAGATACCTAGTAATACCTAGGGAGAGAAAGACACATACCATTTCCTTTTTTAACGAATACAAGTCGTTGCAACTATTCGCAGTGTTTAGAGGAGCAAATAAGCGGAAAATCAAGATACAATAACACTTACAGAAGAGGTTGGAAGCTAGTTTCTAGGCGTAGAACTCTTACTTCTTCACACCAGGCCAGGCCATCGGGTAAGCTTATGTTATTTACATACTGATGCAGCGTACAGTAAGGGAATACGGCGCCGACGCCATGACGGTACGTCCAATACTCCTCGGTGCTGGGAAGAGAGCCCGAGAGCCGGTATGTTTGCTCTAGAGCGTTTGTATCGATGAATTCCTGAATGTCATTGGCAAGTTTGTCAAGGTCGACTTGGCCTGGACAAGCCGCAACCACCCTCGGCGCAAATTCTTCGAAACTCGCAAATTCCTGCGGTGCGTGAAGCGGCTGTGCGTCTGGGATAGGCTTATTGCTGCCTAGAAAGAGTTTGTATCGCATGTAAGCAACGGAGTCTTGCCTAAGTTTCGTGGCGGCATCAAAATCAGAGGCGAAGTCTGGCGTCTCGTCATCGATCTCCTTATCGATCGTATCATCGAAAATGAAGAAGACCATAGACATCAAAGCCATCGTCTTTAGCTGCTCTATCTCCGCACTTGGATAACATCTAGGAATCGCATAATGTTCAATACGCATTATTGGTTAGGTATCTATGGCATGGCCTGACATGACCGGACACGACATGACATGCCATTCTTGAAGGTAACCACTTACAATGATGTAAACCAGCCAAGGTCTATTGCCCTTGTTTTTACTCGTGCTTTCTCATTCTTGACATAAATGTCTATCTTCTCGTCAACAAAAGCCCTTAGCTCCTCGCACTGGGGATTGAGCCCAGATGCCCAGTTCTGGTAAATCGGTCTCAGGTCCGGTACCTGTAGTAGCTTGCCTCGTAGACCCCTGAGTGCGGTTACGCCTTCGCTTTCGAACATTTTTATCCGATACGTTAGTAAGTAGGTGGTTAGTAAATTGGGTACGAAAGAGAGCTAGAAGTCATATCACGATCTTCGACGCGGTTACCTTCAGAGTTGCAAGCCCGTAGGTATCACTGGTGTCTTATACACCTTTTTTTTTTTTGTGAGCGTCTCCGCAAATCCTTCAGCGCAGTGGGCTGCACTAAAATATCCGCTGCGTCCGGGCCGTACTATCTTCGACGAGATTTACCTGACGTTGTTAGAAATTTCGGTGGAGTCCTACCAGCGATGGACTCTCGGCTCGGCGACGTGGCATTGCATAAACCAATTGGATAGGATTGAGATGATATTCCCAACAGCGAACATGGTTTATAAGGCCTGGTACGAAAAGACATCAGATAAGGTATTAATCACCGGCTTTTACGCTCATTAGACATGATTCACCTAACCTACATAGGAACCGAGACAGCTAACACCTACCTAACCTTGTCTGTTGATCCCTGTTACTTATTATGCCCTGCAATGTTACTGTCACTGTCTTCGTATTGTTGGTGCACCTTCAACCGAACCTGACTTTGCCATGTAGTAGCTTGTCTGTAAAGATAAACATACGATGCTAGGTATGATTTAGGTAGTAACCTATGGTTTAGTCTACAAGCCTCTTCGAACTCAGAGTGGAATGTTTTCTTAGCTGGATTTCTTAGATTTCTGGGGAAGGGGGGAGATGATATCTATGGGTTAAACGAATTTGGGGTATCTTACTTTTCTTTCCCGTCGAAGTAAGGGAGGTTTAGGGACTACCTAGAGATAGCATAGGTGAAAATTGACTGGTTGAATTTCCGGTTACGAGGGTTCATCATAGGTACCTAACTTACACCTACTAAACAATTTATTGAATACGGAAACTGAAGCTTGGTCATCTGGAGCGTTATGAACAAGAAACATATAACATATCATATACTTAAAGGTAGGTAGATAAAAGAGCAAACGTAGCTGGTGATGTTTGGGGGGGGGGGGGGGGAACCAAGACAGATACAAAGAGAATTGCGAGTTTGTTCAAAATAAAAGATATTGTCTAGAGTAGACAATCACAGTCTGTTTATCATCTTGGAACAAGTCGAGAGTTCGCGAATAATGTCTTTGATCACGATTGTAAAATTGGACAGTTCGGTAACAAAGTGAAGTACCGAAAGAGAGTCGCAATGGGATCCTCAAAGGATATTTTATGCCTCCATCCGCCCCCCCAATTTTTCAAGATAGCAATTGTCAGTCATCGATCGTCTGTCGTCAACCTTGGCATACAATTAATGATCCAGAAAACGAGAGTCTGACCCGGTCAAATCCCAGCAGTATGTGCGAGTTCAGCGGAACAAGATTCAGCTGCGGTTGTCTCACGTGGAAGGGCAACGAGTACAAATATTGCTACAGGCGAGGTAAAGGGTGTAAGACAAAGACATTCCGGCTTTTCGAATGGCAAACGTTCTGCCCAGGTTCTCGTAAATTTCTCAAGGAGAAGACAAAGTATGACGAAGGTGTTGTCCTTCCGAGATGCTGCAGCCAACTTGAGAAATCGAAGCTAGAAAGTCTATGCTTGAAATGTAACTCGATCCCCGACAAGGAAAATGAGTTGCACCGCTATTGTGCCCAGCACATGGTGTGCGTTTCTGAAATAGTTGATCCAAATGCAGAGAAAGAGTTCGAAAAGTTTGCGCAACTTTGGCCAGGCAACTTACGAGCCAGGTACCTTCGAAGGAAGCAAGATCTAAGGGTAAGAGATGTTGGTTGGTCCCTATGATTTTACTGCGGACTTGACGTGGGCGCGAACGCGAACGCGGACGTGGACGTGGACGTGGACGTAGACGCAGATGCGGATGCAGTATTGTTTAGTGTTTCTTTTCTTTTTCTTTCTTTTTTTTCTGTGTTTAGTATCTTATCTAACTCAGCCAGCTTAATCCAGGTACTTTTAAACATGTAGGTGGTTATGAAATCACGATAGGAAATAGGTAACGTTAATGTCGTCGATGGTGCTTAAAGATTTTAAATGTTTTAATGTTGTAAACTTGTAAAGGTAAACGATGCGGTGCTACCCCACGTGTAGGACGATCCTTAGCTGCCTACATAGTAGGTACATGCATGGATATTACTAATTTACTAGACATGCACTAGCATACTAGGTACACAGCAATATTAAGTAGGTACCTACCCTTAGATTGGAACAAATCGGCGATCGGACCTTTGGATTGCCGTCATCTTATGTTACTAGCACGAGTAGAATCGCGTTATTGGACGAGTACGGAATGTTTTACGTTTTAGGCAAGCTGCTTAAGACCGATTAGACCGATTAGACCGACTGAACCGAGAGCGAGCTGGAGCGACCAGCTTGTGAACCCGCCACGCCGGTTACACATATGTCGTACAATACATTGATAGGCGTAAAGATGAGGTCAACGGACCCACTTTCAGGCCGGAAGTTTATTATACTCCTACGTATAAACTCCGGGCTATCTTACCTACCTAGGGAGATTAATCTACACAGCTACATGGATCTTTATTTTCGTGATCGTGACTTGATCACTCTCAGTCGACCCGATGTTCTGGCCCGATGCTCTAGGTTAGTATCGGGAGAACGGGAAGACGGGAGGATAAGATGACATAAATATCTAGCATTCCATCATAGGACATTCTGACTCGAACCACTATAATATTTCTTTGTTTTAACCTCCCACGATTCTGACATTTGTTCTATATGGATACTTAATACTGTTAATATTCTCATTGTTTACCTAGGTACCTACCTAGTAGTTATCTACATCATTCGCTGAGAAGACCAACGATATACCTACCTCCTACCTAATATCTATGTCTAATATATAATACCAAGACCTAAGAGGAAGGGAGAAAAAACAGAACAAAAACAAAACAACAACAACAACAACAAAAACAAAAACAAACACATATCAGAAGATGTCGCAGCAGCAACATCGAACTGGACCGCCGTACGCTCCCACCACCGCCAGCGTTGGTGGTCTTCCTTCTGTTATACCAGATGTGCCCGTCTCGGCCGTCTTCATCGCCATGTACGTGGCTTTCGCCGCCATCAACATGATCATATATCAAATTAATAGTCGGAGAGGACACAAATTCATCCCTTCCGTCGCCTTGTTTGGTTTCTGTATGGCCCGCATCTTGACCCTCGTCCTCCGGATAGTGTGGTCTACCCGACACACCAACGTCAGTCTTGCTATCGCCGCTAACATATTCGTCAATGCTGGTATTCTCATCGTTTATATCCTGAATCTCATCTTTGCCCAGCGCATCTTGCGAGCTAGGCAACCTGCTCTCGGCTGGCATGTATCGCTCCGTATCATTTACAGGGCCCTCTTCGTCGGAGTCGCCTGTGCCCTCGTCATGGTCATCACAGCATTGGTCCTATCCGTCTACAGCTTGAACTCGTACACCATACGAGCTTGCCGGGACGTTCAACTGACCTCCGGGACGTACCTCCTCGTCTTCACCACTCTACCCGTCTTTCCCATAGCCGCCGCTTACCTGTTACCTCCATCTCCGGCCAAGGAATCATTCGGGGAGGGCAGTATGAGGTCTAAGACTATAATAGTCCTCCTTGTTACTTGTCTCTGTACGATGAATTCGGGTTTTAGGGTTGGGACAGCTTGGTCACCACCACGACCGACGAATGATCCAGCTTGGTATCATGGCAAAGCCCCCTTCTACGTATTTAATTTCACGATCGAGATCATAATCCTACTTATTCTAGTCTCGACCAGGATCGACAAGCGATTCTATATTCCAGATGGAAGTAGTGAGCCGGGTCACTACTCTCGCCGCGTCGACTCGTCCACCGAGAGTGTCAGGGATACTTCTGTCGAGAAGGAAGGGAAAAGCGAGGAGAGAACTCTGTGCGATGTTTGAAAGAACTTATTTGAAGATATATGGAATATTTCAAAATTAGTGGCGAGGTTTATCTTAATGCGAAAGCTAATATAATGATACCCAATAGACGAATATTTCCACACACACCCCCTACCACCCTACCACCTTACCCCCTTACCCCATTACCCCCTTTTCCTTTATTATTATTGTTTTTTCTTTTTTCTTTTTTTATAAATGAAGGAGAAAATTCTTTTCGCTGCGCAGCATTCATCTATGGCCTACTAGACAACATGTTTGTGAACGTCTCACACAAATTTCTCACCTCCCATTGCTCCACGTTAGCCGCTTCCCACTCGGCCTGTAGATATCGTAGAATGGCCCACACTTGGTAAAATTCGGTGTCACTTTCAGAGTCTTGGTCATTATCGGGGTCAAATCTACCATGTGTCCACTCGCCCTCGTTTTCCCAGCTGAAGCGAAGCACACGGACGACGAAGCGTAGTGCATAATCTAATGCCGTCCAGCCCCCCCTGTTAGATACCGCAGAGCTTGCGTACCTGAGCAGAGCGAACGCGTTGGTCGACCTGCACAGCCTGAACAGCTCATCACAATCTATATCCTCGACCTGCGAGGCCACCTCGAGGTGGTCGTGTCGGTACTCCTCAAAGAATGGCTTGATGAAGTCGCCATCTAAGATTTCACGCACCAGGTGTTTTTCGTCGTCGTAAAAGCCGAGATAAAAGCAGAGGGTGTCGTAGACCTGCTGCAAGGCTGTAATCCGTTCTCGCGGAATAGCTTTGTTCGTCTCCATCCCTAGCGTATTACGTATTTATGTTGCTGTCCTAGAGTATACAAGTGAGGAGAAGGAGAACCGAGAATCTAAGAAGCACGAAGCTGAAACCAAGCTGCACGATCGCGAGGGGGGTTAACCTAGTACTCGTACCACGTGGGTGAAGCATGGCGGATCCAATCATCTCCCTTGCCGAGCTGCACGACGAGAACATTGGAATTGCACATCTCTTACTGTGTGTATGTAGGTACCTAAGTGGGCAAATAAAACTGTATAGATATCCATACTAAAATCCTTTGCAACCCCTGATCGACTAGGCGATGTTTCTCAACTTTGATATTTCGTTTATACCTAGTATATGCTACCTATCCTATGATTCCATTTTCACGCTAGACCACCAAAATGTATGATACATGGGTATATATATAAAATCTGACGAGTTTCTATGTTAAGATGTCTTTGTGGCCCGGCGTAGGTGCCTCGTAGTGTTGGCCCTGTGTCTGCTTATAGATAGTCATGGGCATCTCTGGTTTGATATACTGAGCAATAACGTGCGTAAAGCTGGAGGTAGACTCGCGTTTCCTGTCAGGATATTTCTTTTGTGGCATGCCTTGCTGAGACCAGGTTTGTCGCTTCCGCACGTTGCTCCGCTGTAGAGCTACCTTTTCTCCAGGGTCGACGCATCGCGAGTGTTCGAGGCCGGAGTTGATGGCGGACCTGCGCCGCCCTTGCGCTTTATTGCACTCTACAGTCGAAGGATGTCCATTTACTCGAAAGCTCTCCTTGTCGTCTCCTGGGATGGAATTTGGCTTGTGACTCCCCGGTTGGTCATGCCTATTCCAGCTCCTTCCTTTCGATCTCTTGTCCTGCCACCCTGTAGAATGGTCTATGCTAGTGCAGCTCTTAGGCCGCCTATGAATAGGGTTACTGGGTTTTTGAGTTTTGTCGTAGCTGTTCGGACCCGGTCCTTGAACGCTTCTGCTAGTATAATATGCATCTTCCGAGACGGGAAATTTCACAATGTGATCGGGGTCGACTAGCGACGCAGCTCGATTTCCTGAGTCCCCGGTCAAACTCTTCCATATCTGTAGACGAAGTGTTATATCCGTCGTGATTTCCTGTTCGAGGTATCTTAGGAAATCCGAATATTGTTGAGGCTCGATGTGAGGATCGGTAGCTAACTGGTAGGATCGTCTATGCCGTCGTATGGTAGCGGGAGAGCAAGACCGACGTGCTACTGATTTGTCCTTGGATTCAAGTATGCGTAGTGTCCTTTCTCGTTCGTCGGTCTCTTCAGGCTCTTCGTCTATCGCGGAATACTTCAAAGCGGCATCACGAGAAATGGCGATGGTAGGAGTCGGATGTGATTCGTCAGATAGATTTGTTTGTGAGTAGTTAGTCTCAAGTCGATAGAGCCTTCGTTCGTCGGGGGACGATTTAACGGAGGACCTGGGTATCGAATGCGTTCTCTTATTCACCCCCGGTAGAGTTTCTGTGTCATCCAACCCGTTTGCCCTCGTAACTGTATGATAGGCAGAAGGTGGCGATGGAAAATGCGACAAGGAATATGATAACGAACTCTTTCTATCCTGACCGGGATGTCGAGGTTTATCGTCAGGATCTGAGTAGTTCTTATCCACTATATCTGGTTGTTGTGACGCGGTGGCTTTTTTGGAAGGACTCTTCTGGGGCATCGGCCTCGTTGAACCGTTCGATCTCGAAGACGATTCATGGGTTCTGTCAGTTGAAAAATACTGAGGCCTAAGTCTTGACCGAAGGCGATAGAAAAACTCTCGTATACTATCAGGAGATTTTCGCAATGACACTGCACCTTTAGTTCTATCTGATGAAGGAAGACCTTCATTTTCAGACACAGCTGTGCATGGATCGGACATCGTGTCTTGATCTCGTGGTAGATTCAAAGAGGGTTCTCCCAACGAGATTAACAGACTACAGACCACCGATGATGGCATAAGACTAAGGAGAGGAGGATATCCGATATCTACCTAGGTAGGTACCTAGTAAGTCAGAAATACAAGACCAAAATCTAGTGAAGACCTCATCACTTTTCTTCTCCCGTGGATTATTATAAAGGTGGAGGATGGAATGAGACTTATACCCCCTGAAAGGTTCATTGTGGCGACGAGATTCGTGCTATAAAAACGCCAAAGTAAGCAGACTCAATATGGCGCAACTTATTATACGCCACCGAATATTATATTGTATAAATATCTACCTGCGTAGGTAAGAATCTAAAATGTCTAGTTGGAATGTTATTATCATTTTTTACTATTAAAGTATAAGTAAGTTCAATAAAGATGGCACTCGATGAGATGAAACTTCGTAACTAAGTGTTAAACCAAGTGTTAACCTATAACCTACCTCTCCTAGCTTCTCCGTTGGCTGACTGCTTTTCGTAAGCCACCCTCCACAACATATCAGACCTAAGGAGTGGGGTTCGTAATTCTCACCGTAACTCCTCATCTCTATACGTATGCGCTTCTTTTCTTCCTCCGCCTATTCTTCTTATTCTACATCTCCTACATCTCCTACATCTCCTACATCTCCTACATCTCCTACATCTCCTACATCTCCTACATCTCCTACATCTCCTACATCTCCCCCCTCCCCCCTTCTCTGAACTCGTCACTATGCAAGAGCAGGTCGATGAAGAACACCTAGAAAATATATTGTCGGAACTGGAAGACTACCAAATCACCCACGCATCGCTTTTGAAGATCCCACGCGCCTCAGATGACTGCGAATCAACGGTGGCCATTGCTCGTCCGATCGGCGTTAGCATCCTTCCTACGACCTTCCCCCGCCACCTCTTCAATCACGCCTTAAACATTCAAACTCTCTTCAATCAGCTCTATATGAAAATCTCAGAGGATGATGCTTGGCTTCAGAATACTATCCAGAAGCTAGGGGAGGCGGATACATTTGTCGCCAAATTGTGGTCTATATGGGAACGTGTAAGGAATGAAGGAGAGGTCCAACCGTTGAGGTGCGGCATATTTAGGAGCGATTATATGATTCATCACGACAGTTCGAGAACCAGCGGGAGAGAGGCCACCACGAAGGATTATATAAACCAATTCCTGATGGACTCCGAGCTTAAACAGGTCGAATTCAATACCTACTCCTGTGCTGGAGGAGCCCACGCCAACACCGTAGCGAACATGCACCGATATTTAGCAAGCAAATGCATACACAAAGTATCCCACCTACCTATAAACCATGCCGTCAGATCGATGGTGGAAGCTCTCGAGTGCGCACATAGGGAATACGGTTCACCGGTAGACAAGAGCAGAGGGACCGCTATACTCATGACGGTACAGCCGAACAATGTCAACATCTGCGACGAACGACCGGTAGAGTACGCGCTTTCGGAATGTGAGCCGCCTATTGTGCTCTACCGAGTCGAGTTTAGCGACGAGATAGTACGTAAATGCAGTTTAGGGCCAAGTCGTGAACTGCTCTTTCGACCGAATTTCGAGAACGAGGCTGTCGAAATCTCGGTTGTGTACCAGCGAGCCGGATATGACCCACATGAATATGATCAACAAGGAATCCATGCGCGGTACATGCTTGAACGATCACGGGCGATCAAATGCCCGACAATATTATCTCACCTAGCCGGGTTGAAAAAGGTCCAGCAGGAACTCACTTCTCCCGGAATGACAGAGCGATTCATTGCCCCCGACATAGCCAGTGTCCTACGTCGAACTTTCGTGCCTCAGTATCCGTTTGATGTTTCTCAAGAAGGTATACAAGCCAAAGAAATAGCATTAGATAAACATAAAGCCGAGAACCACGTCCTGAAACCCTCGCTTGAGGGTGGAGGGAATAATATTTACGGGAAAGATATATCGGATTTCCTCAAAACCGTACCAGAAAAAGAGTGGAGTAAATATGTTCTGATGGAGAGAATACGTCCTCCACTGACCCACGGCGTACTTATTTCCCCTGTAGATACTCACAAGGGACCGGTCATCTGCGAGTTGGGAATCTTGGGAACATGTCTTTGGAGAGGAGATGGGCAGGGCGGAGAGAAGGTAAGAGTCATCCATAACAATACGGCCGGGTGGACATTCAAGACAAAACCCGAAGACGTTCAGGAGATGAGTGTTGTCAAGGGGTACGGGTGTTTTGACTGCCCGTCCCTTCTTTAGGCGGCTTTTATCATAAGAATATATGTATGGATTCACGTGCGATGGCCTCGGCATCGTGTACATGTTGATGCCAGAGCACAATGCTATATTCTTATGTAGGTATATACCTAGGTAGGTACTAGGGTAAGTATGTGTTTGCACAAGTCGGTTGGCATCCAGGGCAACGCACATGAGAATCGACGGCTACTAGGTAGGTAATCCAGAATCTCGTGCCGGGCTTTGACTCTGGCTGCCGCCGGCATGCATCCCTTTCAACCCTGCACCGTGCTCGTGGTCAGGAAGCTCTGCTGTCTTGTCCGCTCGCGCGACGTGAGAATTCTTATACTTTAGCACAACCTTCGGAGACAGGGGAATGCAAGAGAAGAGAAGAAGAAGAGAAGAAGAAGAGAAGAAGAAGAGAAGAAGAAGAGAAGAAGAAGAGAAGAAGAAGAGAAGAGGGAAGGGAAAATAACTTTGAAGCTCACCTGCGGCTCATTACCAATTCCGTGGATAATATTATGGTTACTCTCGTGAGAGGGGTCTTGGGCGTTATGAGCCCGTCCACTTCCTTCTCGAGGCATTATTTTAAAATGGGATGTTTGTTCTTCTCCTCCTTAAGAAATTAGTTCTGAAATTTTCATTAAATTAAGAGAGAACTGCTTAATGTACTAGTTATACTATATACACCTGCCTCATACTTTTATATCTAGTATCTTATTGACGTCAGTAACCACCATAGGTACTTACCTACTAAGTAATATATATTGTCAAGTCTACGTCATGATGAATCAAACCATGAAATATAAGTTACCTATGTACATATGGTCTTAGGAAGGTTATTTCGGAGATAATTCCCCTACAGTAAGTAGTATAGGTACATGTAGGTATAGTTCTTTTAACTTTAAACATAGTACCTACAAATAGGTACCTAGTATGTAGAGTTTGTTCATGTTCACTACCTATATGTAGGTAGAATTAGAAAGTGGAAATGAGTTTTCTTATATAGATTTGTTCGATAATAAATCTTCCCGATGACAATTGCCCGATTCAAATTACCTACATGGATCATTGATGTGTTCAGGTAATCCCCGGCCCTTACCCCCTTACCCCTTACCTACTGTAGTACCCATACCCATCTACGTACCTACTAGGTACCTACCTACCTATCCGATTGCGCCATTGCCAACCACCAACCACCAAAGCTCGCATCAATTGTTACACAGTTCCGACCCCGCGGATTTATAAGCAGCACACCATAGGTACCTACCTACCAGGTATAAAGAGATAAAGAGATCCGAAAAGAAAGCACCTGGGCACTCTTCCACAACTTCTTCAAATCTTATGCTACCTAGCTACTTCTCTTAAGGGTACTTTCGTAGACTCCCCTCCCTGAGAAGTCCCAGGCTCAGTTTACACATACCTGCTCGATCTCTTTACATAATGTCAGCGCCGAAGGTCAAGCTGTATACGAACCATGGATGTCCCTGTGCGTGAGATCTCAACCCATTGGTTTAGAAAGAGAGCTGATCTTAGATCGTAAGGGGCTCATCGAGCGCATATCTCCCTCGCAGAGCTTAAGCTGCCCTTCGAAGAGGAGATTATCGACTTGTCCACTCCCCGGACTCCGGAATATCTGAAGATCAACCCGCGGGGCCTGGTTCCATCTTTAGAATATAACGGCGAGATTCTCACCGAATCGGCCATCATCTCCAATTTCTTGGCCAATGAATTTCCCTCCCATCTGATTCCGCTGTCAAACGCACCCGGGGGCGCACTATTTCGGGCGAAAGTTGACTTCTTCGTCGACACTTTCATCTCCAAGGTGACTAGTAACTTCTTCAAGGCGCTGCATGCCAAGACGGACGAGGAGGTAGAAGGGTTCGTCAAGGAATACGTCGATGCTGTTGTGAAGGAGATCGAACCGCTCCTGGGTAACGCGGCGCCCTTTTTTAATGGTAGCGACAAACTCACCCAGGCCGAGGTTCTGACGGGCTCATTCGTCGTCCGCCTATTCACCTTGCCCAGGCACGGCCTCTTTCCCGAGCACATACTCGGTGATCTATCCACGAGGGCACCAAACTTCTACCGGTGGGGTCAGGCTGTTTCCAAACATCCTAGTGTTCTAGTGATATATGACGAAGAAGTGATCGCTGCGAGGACGAAAGAGAGGTTGGCTAAATTACGGGCAGCTTGAGCAATTCTAGTAGCTGCTGTATGCGCATAGTTAGGTACCTACCTATTTAATCTACTGGTTTAGGTCACGCCTTTCGAGTTGTAGTGTACCCAATTGACGATGTGGAATAATTCGGAATTAACAATTGATGGAGAATTAGGTCGTCATCGTCGTTGTCGATATCTCGTAATGATCCAAATGTACCTATGTAAGAAAGAAGAAACTTATGTATGTCAAGAGATGATTTACGACACCTGTCTAGGTACCTAGGTACCTACTAGTAAGTATGGGCCGAGCCGCGTCTCCCGCTTGGCACGAATCTTGTCAATGACGAACCAGACTTGTAAAGCTTGGATATTCTGGGGTAACTAGGTAGGTAGGCAGGTAGGGAATGCTCGCGAAGATGAACGTGCACTTTTTTTTTTCCCTTTTTCCCCTTTCTCTTTCGGTAATCTTTCTGTGAGATGTTAATAATACATTCCTCTAGACTGCCAGAGCACATCTCGGATTTAACAAAACGGTCGGAGATTATAGTCGAGGAGAAGCTGTGATTGGCCCATGACATTTATGGCTAACTTTTAGTCCTGGATTGTTGGGATACGTTGCATTTTATGTGTTGACATCACTTATCTAGGCCACAAAGAGATCATATTATGTACCTAATATGTACTATGTAGAAACTTTAGAGCAATCCCTTGTTAACCACGAGGTTCTCCGACTTTTCCGGGAGTTCAAGACTCCAAGTTGCTTTGTATCAGTTCAACCGACATACACTACATAAGGTATCTATCTACCTATCTATGGACTGTATCTCTACTATACATCTAGTACTTTACATATACCTAGTACCTACCTCTACCTAGGTAGTATGTACCTACTCATGTAGGTAGGTAGGTAGGTACAATACATGTATTTTAGTATCCATGGATCTGTTCCGCAAAGGATCCCTGGAGCCCACAGCCCCCTAACTTAACCTTGGAACCCTCTCTAATCACTTACGACCCCTGGACTGACACCTGGAGGCTTAGCAAGATGAAATTAAGCGCGCCAACCCACTCGAAAGTCCCCCTTCCTCCCCACCCTACGCGAATTCTCATCAATCAGACCACTCCACTCCTCTTTTCTCAGACTTACATACCTTCATGCTTTCCAGGCTTTCCAGGCTCTCCAGGCTCTCCAGGCTCTCTCTTATTTACGTAGTACCTACTACCTACACACTCTCACTCAGCGCGCTCAACTCATTCCCGCAGCCCGTAGCCCGCAGCCCGTAACCCGTAACTCGTAGCCCGCGACTCGTAGCCCGCGACTCGTAGCCCGCGGCACATCACGCAGCATACCCAGCACACCCAGTATTGTACACCCAGCACACCCAGCACCCAGACCAGTCGCCCGAACCCAACGCCCGTCATTGCTGCAGTGCAACTCACAGCCTTGGAAAACGAACAATCGCTGAGCCCAGCTCCCCCCCCGACTCGGGATCATGGGCTCCTTGCTTTCCGACCGCGTGTATATCGGCATACGGTGAAGGTTGGGATACCGACCGGAAACCCATGGGCCTGCACGAGGCGCGAGTAGGGAAGTCGGACGCGATGGGCCGCGATCTCGTCCACCTAATTCGGAACCCTCAGCTGTCGCCCGATTCCGTGGACTCAGCATTGAGCCCCGGCGAATACAGACAAGAAGCCTCCCCGGTACCGTTTGAGGCCGCCCGCGACTACCCACCATCATGGGCCGGCGAGCAGCTTGCGCAGACGCCGGACGACGTCGACTCCCCCGGCAGCTCCGTGCAGACGCCGCCGGCTGGTTCTAATAAGCGCAGTCATCGTAAGAGGACGCACAGCCCCGATGTCTGGGAGGCGCACAAGGCGGAGATAGCTCGCCTCTATCTGGACGAGAATAAGCGTCTCAAGGATGTAATGGAAATCATGGAGAGTCAATGGGGGTTTCGCGCATCGTAAGCTCAGTAGTTTCCCTTGCCTTCCTCTTCTTGTGCCCGTTAACTAAGCCGACGTTTTTAAAGCCAAAAAATGTACAAGACGAAACTCACTCAGTGGAAGTTCTTCAAGAATAACCGCCAGGCTGACGTAGCAAACTTGCTTTACTTACAGCGTCACCGGCTGGCTATCGGCAAAGAGAGCACATTTCGTAGGAATGGCAAGCCGATCGACGTGGAGGCTTATATGAGGAGAAGAGGGATTAGTGCCTTCGATCTCGTCGAAGTAGCCGACTCTGGTGATTTACCGCCGACTGTTAGATGTCGCACTCCGCCTTCGGTACCGAAGATACTAGACCCCCCGGACGATCTTCGTCTCAAGGAGAGGTTCTTCCAGTGGACCTCCCAGAAGTTCGTCAAACCTCGGCCGATAGAGTCGGGTTATCTGAAGAGGCTCGACTCTCATCACGCGAGCAAGGCCTTGCATTCCGTCCAGCTGCTGACCCATGGATGTTGGCTATTCTCCACCGGCCGTAATCAAGAGGCCGGGAACTTTTGTCGGGGAGCCTTCGCCCTGCTTCATCACGTCCTCGAGACGTCCGCTTTCCTTTCCTTCTTCGAGATGATGATGGCGATTCGCCGGTATCCCAACGCGGAAATTATAAAGGAGCTTTGGAGTTATCTATCGCGGTACGCTGCCGCGATCGATGGCGTCAACCAGCCGTTGCATCGGGTGTTGGCAGCCTTCTCCAACTTTTCGCAGCAGCACGGCCTGGTTCACAACATCGATATCTTGGACTGGGCGTTGCAGTGGGCCTCGGGCAGATTCAATAGCTCCTTTGACGGAAAGGCGTTTGACTACACTATGCTCAGGCCGTGGGATCTCGTGCCCGTAGGAAACTCATATCATCGATATTATCTGTGTCTGAACCACTGGGAAGTCGAGTCTATACCGACCGTAACTATACCGAGCCTGGATGTGTACGAAGACCCTTCGAACCTGCGAGCTGACCTGCTGCTCATTTTCGGTAACCAGAGTAGCTGGCGTGACGAGAGAATCTCGAAAGTCGCGTTGAAAGTACTGGAGCAGAACCGGTCGTCTCCTAAGCCCTCCGATTATCTCGAGTTTGTCTGCTTGTACTCTACGGCCCAACACAGCAAAGTTCGATCTGCCGACGAAGATCCCACAACAAGCATCGACCATAAGTTAGCTAGGGAATACCTACAGCTGGCCGGGGATCTTCAGAGGCGAGCTTGGCCTCCGGGGAAGAACTATTACGAGACGCTGATGCTCCTCGAAAGCTGGTACCGAGAAGCAGGCGACTACGAGTCCGCAGACGCTACGCGAATGCGATGCGACCAGGATTGCGTGGACGTATTGACAACTTTGTCTAAATGAGAAAAATACCCTAACCTCGGGGCCATACGGTGTTTCTGGGACTATGTCAGTGAGGCGAGTAGCGGTCGTGTTATTGCTTAACGTTTGAGCAGTCGGCTGCAAACAATGGTTAGAATTAAGCCATTGGATAGTAAGGACTTCGTACGAGGTCAACGGTATAACTAGGATGTCTCTACTCATCCTCGATTCAGTACAGTCAAACATAAGCACTGTGATTACCTAGGTAAATAATAAAATATCAATGCTCATGCTGTTTATTCCATAGTCGGGTTATCATCCTGACCCTGTAGCGAGTTGTTGTTTTAGGAATACGGCCTCATATAGGTAGGTAGGTACCTAGGTAGATATACCTATATGTTCTAACACAAGACACTTACCTAGGTACTTACCTAACTAGCTCATAGCTACGATCTAATGGATCCATCATACGTAATAAAAGACCAAATTGTCTTAACATATATCTAACTACTGCCCGTATATAGAGGTAGGCAATCTATGAGACTTACATTAAGCATGCCGCCCTCTCATCCAAACAATTTCGTCAAGTTATCTTCCTCGTCAATACTACTACGTACTAGGTAGGTAGGTAGGTAGGTACCTACTCACCTACTACTTATGATGTCGATTATTTCGAATTTCAATATCTTCGAGGCTAGATTATAGCGAAGCGATAATCTATGCGGGTGTTTGATAATTGAAGTTACCACTGGGGATGACTCAGTTAGTGCCTAGGTACATACTCTTCGCGAATTCCCTTCTATAAGCAGGCAAGTTTGGGGCGATAGTTCGCTCTGACTGTACTTTACATATTATGTAATATTCCCCGGTACTTAGTAGGTACTAGTATACGATGGGTCCTTTCTAACAACATGGTGCAATCCGATTCGTGAGGTCGTAACCTAAAAGCTGAAAACAGAGCTAACAACGGCACATCCTATGTAAGCCCTACTATATATCCAGCTTGGTACCTACCTAATAGTATGAGAGCTGGCAAGGTGGCAGTGAGACCCGGCTGCCGGGAGCTTTTATGGAACTCTCCAAGATCACATACGAGAGATCGTCATAGTGCGTACCGAAATAGAAAACTACCTACTTCCTAGTCAACCAATGCTTTGCTTACCTAGGTACCTACCTAGTCAATCTTTGTATTGATTTAATTAGAAAAAAAGTACATTCTGCTGATGATAAATTGGGGGACGATATGAAAACGCCGTGCAAGCGTCAGCATATTCAATTTTTAGATTATTAGCACCCATCCTTTGTACTTTGATAGGAGAAATATATATTTAAGGGCTAGCAGTCCTCGAGACGTTTGGGATCTATCTAAACTGCGTATGCCTTACTTGATAGTCCACTATGATTTCCTTCCCAGTTACTTGTCTTGCCTTAGTCTCTCTCGTTAGCTCTCTCGAGTTGCCAAAACTTTCTGAGAGAGCTACCGGCTGTGGTAAGACGCCGTCATTCACTCCCGGTGATTTTAAAAATTTTACAACATCAGACGGCCGCGAGTACCGGGCCTGGCTGCCAGCAAGTTACGACTCAAACAAGGCGACCCCTCTTATTCTAAGCTACCACGGCGCGAATAGGGATATATCCCGTCAAGTCGCGTTGGACAAACTAACCCACCCACGCTTCAACAAGGACCATATCGTAGTATATCTACAAGGCCTAGCGGTCAGTATCCCGAAATTTTAGTACCATGCTCTTTGTATTACTCACACGTAGAAGGCCGATGGATCTACGCGAACGAAGTGGGAGGGGGCACCGGACTGCAGCTCAAACGACATCAAATTCACGGGCGAGGTGCTTGATGCCATGACCGAAAGCCTGTGCGTGGACGAGAAGCGCATCTACGCGACGGGGAAGTCCCAAGGTGGTGGCTTCGTAGGGCGCCTCGCATGCGATTCGGGGCTTTCGAGCCGAATTGCGGCCTTCGCCCCTGTTTCCGGAGCGTATTACATTAAAGAGATCAACAAAAAATCGGACTGTCATCCAGAAACAGTCAAAGTGCCTTGCAGCCCCTCCCGTACCAACATCCCGATTTTAGCATTCCACGGAGGCGCCGACCGCACAATAGAATACCACGGCGACTTCAGATCGAATGCTTGTCTGCCAGACGTCAGCTCCTGGGCTCGGCAGTGGGCGCAACGGGATGGCCTGAGCGGAACACCCGTCAATTCGACGGTGGCCGACTCGGAGAACGGAGTGAATATGAGCTATGGGAAGAACGGCTTGGTCACTCTGGTGTATGATGGTGATAATATTGGGCATGACTGGCCGTCTAAAACGAGGAATGCGGACAACAGCGGAGTTAGACTGGCTGCGTTCGATGCCAGTGCGCGCATCATGGATTTCTTCCGAGACCATAAATTGCCTTAACTTCTTCGTATTCTGTATTCGCCAGGAGCATTAAGGATTATATTGATACATCTCCTTCACTCCTATGTACATATAGTTAGTAGCAGTTGTGTTCTGATTACCCTCAGCCCTTCATGGGTTTAACAGATAGTTCAAGTACAGGCAATGACCACATCGTCTTTAGAGAGATTCACGAATAGTTTCAGATCTGAAGTTGGTCGTTAGTAAGACGTAACAGCACTTGAGGTCTCGTATACGCATACGTACGAGGACACACTTGCCTTGATGTGGTATTTCATTTCATATCCATGGACGTAAATATTGGCCATCTTAACTGGCGCAGAGTACCGATTGCTCTTCAACAAACGACTCACGATGTTAGTTGATGAGAAGCCGAGACACTGTGAGGAATGAGATAATATGTCCTCCAGGACTAACCCTAATACCCTATACCTATGATATCATGGAAACGGGGAAATGGGGAAGACGGGAATATGGAGATGGAGTCTTATGAATGTTGAAGAAGGAAAAAAGCGTTTCAATGTTATAGCAAAGCACATGTCACGAAGAGCCTAATGGCGTACATGTAGGTACCTATACTTCAAGTATATATAGGTACCTAGGTACATAGTTATACCTATATATGTATTTCAAACAACGATGCATTAAAAATCGCTTTCACCGCTTTCTTGCCCCTCTCTCAATTCACTTTACATACTACCAAATTCGCATTAGCCGAAGCATTTTAAACACAGTACTTATTACTTAGAAGAGAATAGGTCAAGCACGATAAGCATGAATCATGCAGACTTTAATCGATTTTGAGCCAATCAAAACTACAGGATTGAACATCCCTTGTCCGACTGATATGCTAATAATACTGATTAGCAGCAGCGTTTCAATATCCACTATTAAAAACCTTAGCAACTTGGAAGTACCTACCTCCAGGGCTAGGCCAGATATGTATTAATTACAGTGGAAGAACCCTGTAAATCTGAGCCCCTCCCCCTCGGCAGCCCACCCTATCACTTTTGCCCCTCGTTGGAGGAGAAAAGTCCAAAGGAAAAAAAAAAAAAAATTTCGTGTAGAATTTTTTTCCCCCTAGGATTGTGTATCTCTCCCATAAATTCTCAACCTTAGCCTCCTCTCCCCTCAACACAAATTCTTACCAGATCTTCCTTTTTTTCCCCTTACCCAATAACCTTCTCCCTTCTTTCAATTCTTTTCTTTTCCATTTTCTCTTTTCTCGTGAAGAGTGACTATCTGAGTTTATTCAACTCAGATTTTCCCTCTTCTCGTGATACTCGGAAAGAAACTTCAGCCCTCTGCCTCGGTTCGGGCTTAGACTAAAATAGACAAGACGAGTCGCGATAGAGTAGATTTCTGATCTCATCGTCAGCAAGTCTACGGGCTCCGGAGTGATACAGGACGCGTTTATTTACGTAGATTTCAGCATCTATCCCAACAGCTCTCCAAACCTTCCGATTCATACGATCGAATACACCGACCGACGAGATAACCACGGCCTTTACCTATATACGTGTGACTCGATAAATCTCGATCCACGTATTCCTAATATTTCACTCTTCCTCTACTACAACGAAAATTATTCATCATGTCTACAGCGCAAGAGAATGCCCAATCCATCAAGATCTTGGATGATCTGATGCAAAAGCTCACCCTTTCCAAGGATGCAGCAGCTATTAAGGATGCCTCACATTCTTTGGCTTCTTTTATCAACGGTCGCATCGAAGACCAGGAGGCCCCTACCAGGTCAGTTTTTCTTTCTTTCTTCACTTCTTTTCTCTTTTTTCCCCTTTCACTTTATTCTGGTTTCTTAATTCATTTCTTCTCCTCTGTCCTCAATATTTTTCTCCTCGGTACATTAGGATCTTAGTTTCTTATTTTTTATCAATCCCTTCATTTTGCCCATTGTCGATAATTTATACCTTTTGTGTCCATAACCAGTAATTAGCAATTATCAATTAGCAACTAGCAACCCCATTTTCATTATTACCCCACTTAATACACGTGCTCCCTCCAAAATCTACTCGAATCAACTCTTGATTTGCATGACTAATAGTTGAATAAATTTACAGAACTGTCGAGGCTTTGAAGAAACAGATATCCAACAAGAAGGATGCTGCGGCTCGTGAAAAGGCTGTGAATGCCATCCAAGCAATCGCACAACACTCGGAGATCGCTCCTAACGTCGAGCCTTACCTCGCTCTTTTCTTGCCTTTGACCCTAGCAGCCATCGGTGACAAGATTACCTCTGTCAAGAATGCCGCTATTGCGGCCACAACAGCCATCGTCGAGGCTATCAACCCTAACGCTGTCAAGGCTATTCTACCCGCGATTGTCAAATCTATCTTGGAGGCCCAAAAATGGCCAGAAAAGATCACGGCTCTTGAGTGCATTGACATCTTGGTCAGAATAGCACCTGCCCAACTGGCATTCCGCGTCCCCGAGTTAATCCCTGTCATCTCCGAGTCCATGTGGGATACCAAGAAGGAAGTCAAGGAGCGTGCCTATAAGACAATGGAGAAAATCTGCGAGTTGATTGTCAACAAGGATATCGAGCGATTCATCCCCGAGCTTATCAAGTGTATCGCTAAGCCCGAAAATGTGCCCGAGACCGTTCACTTGTTGGGTGCTACTACCTTCGTTACTGAGGTTCAGGAGCCTACTCTAGCCTTGATGGTACCCTTACTGGATCGTGGTCTCGCTGAACGAGACACCGCAATTAAGCGAAAGGCTGCTGTTATTGTTGATAACATGTGCAAGCTCGTCGACGACCCTAACATCGTTGCTCCTTTCTTGCCTAAGATGATGCCCGGTCTGCAAAAGAATTTTGACAACCTGGCTGATCCCGAGGCTCGAGAGAAGACCAAACAGGCTCTCGATACCCTCTTCCGCGTCGGTAACATCAAGGATGGCAAGATTCCCGAGGTTCGCCACGATGGCGATATGCCTACTGTCCTTGCCCATCTCACGGCCGTTATTCCCAGCAAACACGCCAAGACGGCGGAGAAGCTAACCCCTGTCTTGGAGTACATTTCCGCCATCGGTGGACAGCTTGTCGACGAGAAGGAGACCGAGCCGTCTACCTGGGCTACTTCTGTAAAGCCGTTCGTCACGGTTGTCGTTGGAGATGTCGATGCTGAGAAGGTTGTCGAAGGCCTCCGGAAGCGCTCTTCTCCTGGTGTTGAGGATGAGGCCGAACAAGAAGCCGAGGATGATGATGGCGAAGATCTTTGTGACTGCACCTTCTCCCTTGCGTACGGTGCCAAAATTCTACTCAACCAGACTCATCTCCGACTCAAGCGCGGTCGTCGTTACGGTCTTTGTGGTCCCAACGGATCCGGCAAATCTACGCTCATGCGCGCCATCAACAATGAGCAAGTTGAAGGTTTCCCCAAGCAGAGCGAGGTTAAGACTGTCTTCGTCGAGCACGACCTTGACTCTGCTGACACCGAAATGACTACAATCGACTGGACCATGAAGAAGCTTGCCGAGGCTGGCGTCACTACCAGCCAAGCCGATGTTGAGAAGCGTCTTGAGGAGTTTGGTTTCACCCCGCTAATGACCTCGGGAGAAATCACCGCCCTCTCTGGTGGTTGGAAGATGAAGCTAGCTCTGTGTCGTGCCGTCTTTGAGGCCCCAGATATCCTGCTACTCGATGAACCTACCAACCATTTGGACGTGAAGAACGTCAAGTGGCTTGAAGATTACTTGATCAACTCCCCCTGCACTTCCATCATAGTTTCTCACGATAGCGGGTTCCTCGACAACGTCACCCAATATATCATCCACTACGAGCGATTCAAACTGAAGAAGTACAAGGGTAATCTGAAGGAGTTCGTCCGCAAGAACCCGCATGCTAAGTCGTATTACGAGCTTGGAGAATCCGAGATCGAATTCTCCTTCCCGGAGCCCGGCTTCCTCGAGGGTGTCAAGACGAAAGCCAAGGCCATCTTGCGTGCTACCAAGATGAGCTTCCAGTACCCGGGTACGCCCAAGCCACAGCTCACCGACATCAGCTTCCAGTGCTCCCTCGGCTCCCGTATTGCTGTTATTGGTCCCAACGGTGCCGGCAAGTCTACGCTTATCAACGTCCTCACGGGCGAGCTCATCCCGACCGGTGGTGAAATTTATCAGCATGAGAATATTCGTATCGCCTACATCAAGCAGCACGCTTTCGCCCATATTGATAACCATCTCGACAAGACCCCCTCCGAGTACATCCAATGGCGATTCCAGACCGGCGAGGATCGTGAGACCATGGACCGTGCGAACAAGATTATCACCGAGGAGGACGAGAAGGCTATGGACAAGATCTTCAAGGTCGAAGGCTCCCAACGCCGCGTTATCGGCATAAACAGCCGTAGAAAGTTCAAGAACAGTTACGAGTACGAATGTTCTTTCGCTCTTGGCGAGAATGTGGGCATGAAGAATGAGCGTTGGGTCCCCATGATGACAGCCGACAACGCCTGGCTTCCCCGAACTGAACTTCTGGTCTCCCACCAGAAGATGGTCGCCGAAGTCGATATGAAGGAGGCTCTCGCCTCGGGTCAATTCCGTGCGCTGGTCAGAAAGGAGATCGAGTCTCACTGTGCCAACTTCGGCCTCGATGCCGAGCTCGTCTCCCACTCGCGGATGCGTGGTCTCTCAGGTGGTCAGCGTGTCAAGGTTGTACTTGCCGCTTGCTCGTGGCAGAAGCCTCATTTGATCGTCTTGGACGAACCTACTAACTACCTCGACCGTGACTCTCTCGGTGCCTTATCCAAAGCTCTAAAGAAGTTCGAGGGCGGTGTTATCATTATCACCCACAGCGCAGAGTTCACTAAGGACTTAACCGAGGAAGTCTGGGCCGTCATGGACGGTATGATGACGCCTTCCGGCCACAACTGGGTTCAGGGCCAAGGTTCCGGACCGAGGCTGAAGCAAGAAGATGACGAGGAGGAGAAGTTCGACGCCATGGGAAATAAGATTGTGACCACTAAGAAGAAGGCCAAGTTGACTAGCTCCGAGGCAAGGAAGAAGAAGAAGGGTAAGTGACAACCCCCAAGCGAGCGACGAAGCGCTGTTGAGTAGCTAACATGATCACAGAGCGCATGGCTCGCCGAAAGCGCGGTGAAGAGGTCTTCTCCGACGAAGACGATTAGACAACTCGTTGCTGTCCTTGGCACTGCTGATTCTTACGACTTGATTCTGATGAATGAGAGTCTGCTATTCCCTTTGTTTGATGAGCTGAAAAGTTCGGGCTTCGCAGGTTGGGCATTGTTTCCATGATTCTTGCGCGCCGTAGGTTGCACACGCTCGATGCAACCAATAAGGGAGTTTCATCCTTTGGTCGAGCAGGATGAAGTAGGAAAGGCGTGACCTTTCGGGTTTGGAGGTCCAAGTGGTCGAGCCTTTCGAATTCTTTAGTGAGAGGATACCATTGATAGGTAAATAGGTCGACGAATAGATTTGATATACGACGATGCGCCCGTCATCCCGTAATGTGCATGTGTCATAAGCCTCTACACTACTAACTTACTCTAACGATTGCCCTTCCGTATATGGTGAGATCTTGGTACCTATCCAAAGCTCGATCAAGGACAAATCCTTCTCTCTCTCTCTGTATAATTATCATTTTCAAGTCGCTTCCGGGTTTCTTCCCTTCATTCATTGTATCAGGTTGTCACCTCCATTCATCCAGCTGATCAACATACAATTGAATTCTAGCGTCTTCGAATCCGGTTCAACATTCCAATGTTTCGATGGCTTTGTTGCTTGCGCCCTTGCTTTTCGAGTTCAATTTCCGAGAGCGGAGATGCTCGTGGCCTGACAACAAAGACATCTCACCTCGCATGACGATCTAACCAAACGGATATCATCTTGATCGAAAAAATAAGCTATTATCTATTTGCCATAACCTATACCTAGCAGCTTGAGACTGGTTTCAGATACTCATAATAGACGAAGGGCAGTTAACGGTAGATGATATTACTTCAGTATACCTTTCGAAAAGTGAGAGACAGAAAGAGATAGAGAGAGACAGAGAGATAGAGAGCTGTTCCGTGACTGGTGTCATAAGCAACGATGGATCCCGCAGGAGATGCCGCCGGCGACCAGTTCGATGCGGAGGTGAACGAGTTCATGGCACGGGAACACCATAGGATACCGTTTGTGGCTCAAGGTTATGACTGGACACCATTCTTCAGGGCATTGAGCGAGGGAAATGTGACTATGGGCGGACCTAACAGGATTCGCATAGGTAATAGTCGGGATCATAAGTTTCAACCTCCAAAGATGATACAAAAGGATGATCAACCACCACCGGCAATTCGAGTAATACCTAAGCCACCCAATACCGGCTCGTGGGACTATACGTGGTATATTCCTGAGTGGTCTCACCCCGAATTCGATCCTACCACGGTAATCAACTTTAGAAAAGAGGTCAGGCATCTTTCCAACAGAGATCCCATCCATAGGCTATACCCAGCGCTACGAGCCGCGGATCTTATCAGAGGACCTACACAATGGGCGAAACACTTCGGTATACATCCGGACGAGATAGGCGGTCGAAGCCGGCTCAGCCCCACGCTCTCCGCCACCCGAGACCCGTTTGACCATGTTGCGGCTCAGATCAGCATGCTGTCCGACGACTCGAGGCGCCGTGCCATCGAGGTATCAAGAGAGGCCGCCATCAGGCAGGGCGGCCCGTTACCCACCGACCCTAACTATATCAGCCCGGATGCGTTAGAAGCTTTACTAAACCACCACAATGTGCTGTCGGGTAGGGAATTGAAAGAGAGATTGCAGGGGATATTGGGTAGGCCTGGGGCCTTAGACGACGTCACGAACCTCGAGACGTTAGTTCGAAGCCTGAACGAACAGTCACCGGATACCTTCAAATTCCATGAAAACTTTTTGGAGAATTCCTTGAACGACCAGGACTATCAGCGGTTCCTATTCAACGACTTGACGAGTGACGAGCTCCTATCTTATAACTATCTCAATTTGACACAGGAGTTTTTCTGCGACTTGACTACTGAAATTCACCCGTAAGTGCAAGTGCTGGTGCTGGAAGTCTTCCCGATAGAAAAAGAGTAAAAAAAGAAGAGAAAAAACAAAAAAAAACAAAAAAAAACAAAACTCACACTTTGTGGAGGCTCATAAACTGACTACGTATTATTTACCTGCTTAGTGTATTTCAGAGGCATCACTGGAGCGGCTGTAGCTCGAGGGGGGCCATCCCGCGGGAGCCCCGATACCTGTATTCCTTAGGCGGAGAAAGGCATGAATGGGATCCTGTGAGTTATCTTCCTCCCTCTTCCTCTGATAGCTACGTAGTACCTAGTATATATTGACATCGCTGGGAGTCAACCAACGACGTTCTATGGAACGCACTACGGCCCGCGTTACAACTCGCGTCGAGTATCATCAACATCGAACATCCTATGCTTCGCAAGTTGTCAGATTTGAGAAATAGACAACAGATAGACGCTGCGAGGGACAATCGACGTTCGCCCCAGACAGCACACATGTGGTCGATCCAACAACAAATTGCAGAAAATTTGGAGAGGACGCCTCCGGGAGTTAAAGAACTCGTTGATATGGGGTTCGACTGGATTAAGGAAACGTGGGAAGCCATCTCTCACGCGCTCGTCATCGATCTTAACAGCGGCTACATGCTAATAGACGACGATGAGAAAGACCTTCTTAAAGTAGACGAGGTCGTGACGTTTGGATACGGGACCACAAGAAGCCACCATGCCGGTCAAAATTCTCGCATACATATGACTATGAGCATCGAGTTGCTTTGGCCGTTGTTGGTGCCAGAATACACTGGCAGCGAGAAGTTGACGACGACCTACCAGATAGCCTCAACTTTACTACACGAGTTTGGGGTAAGCTATATTTCAACACACATACACACATACACATACACACACACACACTCTCTCTCTCTCTCTCTCTCTCACTCTCTCTCACATACACACACATACACGCGTATATATATATATATATATACACACACACGCACATATACATATACCTGTGTGCTATATCTTGGATCGGTCCCCCCTTTCCATCTTTGATTAATATCCACTGCGGAGAGGATTAAGCTTACTAATACATGTATCTACATCTATAGCATGTCATCATCCAAGCCCACATGTTGCTGACGTATGACCGAGATTACTGTCAATGGAAGGGCTACAACCAGCGCACGATCGACATACTCATGAAATTGGGTGATGAGCTATTTGACCAGCATAGCGGAGCGGCAGAGCCCTTCTACGACGATCACACGACGAATGAGTGTGGGTACGAACTGGAAAAGTCGATCTGGGGCGAGCCCGTCTTGAATCTATTACATAACGACACCCTGGTCCATAACCGACATATGTCGACCATTCCCTTTGTTGCTGCCCATATGCCGTTCCCCTTCGGCGGAGACCCCGCCGGGGCAGCTTATTCTCCTCTCAAGAATTCCATATACCCAGTAATGGACTACATAATACCGCTCCCTGTCGAGTACATGGCCAAGTTCTTCACACAGAACTTTTGGGACACGGATTTCGTGGCGTACGGGATCGAATCTCTCAAGTTGGTTTCGGGGAGCCACGCTTCCAGGACTGTCATGAGACCAGACAGGCTCGACCCGAGACGCTGCGAGCAAACGTTTGGCTTGTACGAATACTACTTCTTGGATTTCGTATCGGGCCTATTGCGGCACAATGAATTCGTCACGTTGTCGGAATACATAACACGGTCTATGGTGTTGGCTCTGATGCCTGGCGCCTATGTCGATCGCTGGGCTCTGGAGATGGAAAGATGGAAAATTGGATGGATGGCAGACCTCGATAAGAGCGTAAATCATCTCAGGTCTCTCGTCATAGAGGCGAGACAGACCTGCCAGGAGACCAGGGAAACTCAACTGGGCCTGACGAGAAGCTGGCAGGAGTACGTACTGAAAGCCCAAGAGAACGGAGAGGAATATGTGGACCTAGAGCGGTGGACGTTAGATGTCAAGATCCGTCTAGTTGAGACGTTTCGCAACGGAGGCGTCCTGATGGGCTCGTTCCTTGTCGTTTACAGGGCGCTTATGGACGAAGTCAGATACATGCAGCGGTTGGTATTCGATGCCTTTAATCTACACCCCGACGCCATGCGACGTCTGGACGGGTACGGGACCGGCGTCACACGTGGCTGGCAAGCCATCGCGCCCCTGAGGGATGCGCATCAACGGTTGATTACAGATCGCCAGAGGGCGCGCTGGTGTCTTAGTGTGATCGGAGAGATATCCAAGATAAACCACTTGTCCGGGATCAAAGAACAGTGGCAGGAATGGGGGAGCAGATACGAGCTCTGCTGGAAAATGTTTGACGAACTTATCAAGATGCTGGACGAGCCACCCGCGCCCGGCGCCGACGACAGGACCTGGAAGAAGCGCTTCTCCACCGTACCGTCCTCTTATTGGAAGAGGGACGTAGATCGTATCCAAGTCCTAGCGCACAGAGACTATCTTCGAGCAGACCCTCGCATCCGCCAGATCGTAGACGATTGCATGCTAGTTCTTCGTGAAGCGAGCAAAAACAACAACAACAATGATGATAACAATAACAATAATAACAATAACAACAATAATAACAACACGGCGAATCCTGGACAGTTTAAGGCGCCCGACGTTAATTCCTTATCTGAGGCTTTGCAGAAGACGAGTGGCATCCAGCCAGAAGCTGTGCCTCAACCCCCTTCTGACGTGTTTGCTTGGACTGCGCCGTCTGCCGAGCAGCTTCAAAATATTCTCAACCAGGCTCCGCCACCAGGCCGCGGCACCGGCGGTCCCGCGGTCACGGGAGGTCCCGCGAATACGGGGGGTGTCACGTTCGGTCAACCAGGCCAGATTGGCTCGTTGTCCCAATTAGGATCAATCCCTCCCCGTCGGAATGATGGCCCGGCGCCGCGTGATGGAGGTGGTGGTACGGGGTTCGACACTTGGGCTAAGAGGGGAGGGTTCGACCAAGGAGCGGCACAGGTCTCATTCGGCCAGGGAGGGGCTATAGCTGTCCCGCCGACGATGGATGGAGGGTCAAGGTTCACTGGACGCGGACCCGGCACTTTGTTTTCAGCTGCAGGCGCAGCTGTCAGCACGTTGACGTCGGATATAAGGCACTTCAACGAGATTGCGAATGCCGCCGAACCTGGGCAGGCTGCCGGGGGTGCGGCCACAGGATTGTACAATCCGAGTCATCAGGGCTATCGAGATTCAAGGGTAACGTTTGACGAGGATAATGAAGAGCCAGAAGTAAGGGGGCGGTTTTCTAGAAGCCATAGCCTCCCTGGTGGCGAGGCTAATAGTCCCCCGAATGCCAGTGGCCCAACTTCGGCTCCCACTCCTTTTGCCTCACCTCCGGGCCAGCTTTTCGCCGAAGACGCAGACTTCTCAGATCTCCTCCAATATACTGATGGTCCCTTTCAATTCAGTGCGTTGGATAACATGGATTGGGATTCACTTCCGGACGTGAATCTGGATGAGTGGATACGGGATGATCCGGAGTAACTTGCGAAAGACGGGGTCGTACAAGATCATATAGATCTAATGAGTTGAGTTGATTTGGTTCGAGGATTCACGAATGGTTTTATTGCTTCTCCTCTCATTTGCGGGATCAGATGAATTTCATGCCAGTTAAAATGTAAATGTATTCTCACCTTGCCGTCCCATCTACGTGCTGTTCCTCCTCCTCCTTCTCCAAAAAAACTAGGGTTAACTATAAAGGTTATAAAAATTCGAAAAGCTGGTTGATTACTTGATAGGTAGATTGATTGATATACAGTATACTCTGCTGTGGGTATAGATATAGGTAATATATATAAAAGCATGGTCAATGAAACCGGTCCTGCTTCATTGCGAACGCTTCAGCCCCTCGAGAGCCTCTGCCCCTTCCAACGCCTCCTGTTGGGCTAGTTCCCACCGGAGCTGGTCTGACGGACTGGGGGTTTTGTCGTATATTGCCGTGTCTGCTTCCCGGGGAGGCTTTCTGTAATTGGTCGTCTCGTACCGTAGCTTGACAAGTGGATCGCTAAAAAGCATCGGATGGGTGGCTTGACGTATGGCGAAAACCTTCGGCTGTACTATTGGCGGCAAATTAGCTAGGGGACTGCGCGGCGACACATTTAGACTGGGCTCCAGCGGTTTGATCCGAGCCGGGGGTGAACGCTCCCATCCAGGATGGAAAGGGGGCAGAATCGGACCTTTCGAAGGAAGCGTACTATAAATCGGAGGAGGAGCTAATCGATTCTCGGCCTCGACCTCCCTACTAATGCGTCGAGGGGGCGCGGATGGCGGAAATGTAGGCTTCCGTGTTCGCGAGACTGTAATGCCAACCGGGACACCATCGATAAGCTTCCGCTTTCGCTGGCGAGGATGAACTTTAACAGCGGCAGTGATGGAACTAGGCGGCGTATAGGCTGGTGTTGTTTTCTTCTCGTGTAGCGTCGCCGCCTTGTCGAATTCGGCCATCCTAACAGGTGTGGGAGATTTACCAGAACGCGCCAGCTCTTGGGCGGCTTTTGCGTATTGATTCCGACTGTTGCAGGTAGTTAGGAACTTAGCCTTAACGGCGGGCCTGGACTTCATCTCCGAGTCAGTAGGAGCAACAAGAGCCGCTGGTGCAGATTTCCTCGCTTTCCTCGCCTTAGTGATCGCCGCCGGACGAGGCTGTCGAGATGTTGAAGGGGGATGAGGATGAGGGTGAGGATGAGGGGGTGGCGCGGCTGGCGGGGGCTGTTGAGGAGGTTTATATCCAAGATTATCAAAAGGACGATCACCAATCTTGGCTAAAGTTTGGAATATCTCCCAGACCACGTACGCGCCGCATTGGTAATCGTTTCTCATGGAAGAGGGATTCTTAGGTGGCGGCCGAGGTTTGTCCAGTTCGATTGTATGTCGTCTTTTCGCCCCAAGACTCACTCGCTTTTTCTCGGCGATGCTTTCGCGCTTTTTGAACATAATCTCTTTTTTCTTCTCCGCCAAGGCTTCACGTCTTTGCTTTTCGGATTCAAGTACCTCGTCAGGTGATAGCCAAAGATAAGGCTTTCTATTTTTCAGGTCCTCAACCCAGGCGTCACAATCCCACTCGATCCAGTAATCTATGATGTCTCCCCATGCGCTTTCGGATGGTTTTGTCAAATTGATGAACACCACCCTACCCCCCTTTTTATGCACAGCCTTGGCAAATTCCTTGACCATCACTTTGAGCCCGTGAACTCTAAGGCTTGTCCCAAGTATCAGGAGAAGATCCGGTCCGGCAGAAAGGTCATGTTGCACTATGGGGGATATCAGGTCAGACTGAGGGTGTTCCTCTCCATAGAGAACAATATCGGGTCGGAGCTTGCCAACACCTAAGGCTCGCTTTCCTTTCTCCTGGCGTGCAGCCGTTGCCCCCGCGCAATGAGGACACTCAGGTTGTTCGCCCAACATCGTACAGGATTCCCGGCCATCTTCATCCCAGTTGCAGAGCTTTCCACAAACAAAGCACCGCAAGGAATTTAGAGAACCATGGAGGAAAACGCATTCAACACCCCTGTTTGGGGCCAACGCTGATCGGGAATTGGTCCGTCCAGACCCGTCAGTACTCTGTGAGGCCTGTCCAGCATCAGGATGATTAGGATCATCGTTGATCTTCAGCGGCTCCTGGTTCTCTTTGCAGTCTTTCTCGGAATCCACCACTTGCTGCTTAGCAGACTTCCTCCTTCTATTGCCTGCACCATTTTTGAGGTCCGTCGAAAGACCAATCTTCTTTTCAATCTCGTCGATGTTTTGTGTATACACTCTTGCAAGCTTCCCAGCATCGCGGAGCCGGGCAATAAAGTGATGGGTTGTAGTCGGTTCTACTTCCTTTACTTTCTGCCTTAACGTCGTAGCAAACCGGTAGAATACAGATGTCTTGAGCGGATCAGACCATATATTACTGTCGAATAAATCACGACCTTTCATATTTCGCAAGCTCGAGTTGGATGTCTGGGAAGAAAACAGGTCCAGTGAGTTCTGTGTCTCTTCAGAATCAGATGTGTCGGAGTTTTCCGTAGACGAGTTTGCATTTTCGTAAGGGTCAAACAGAATAGGGGGAGGTGAAGAGAGAGGTGAGGAGCTGAATGTTTCGCTCAACATGGCTCGAGGGGTTGCAGCTCTCACTTGGGCGTCGCCGACCTCTTTTGCTTCGTAGGAAGACGACTCTTCGGTCTGAGACGAGGCACTTGAGAATTGTGGTGCCGAGAATGATGAATCTTGACTCGCAGAAGACTGTATAGAGGATTGAGTCATGTTTCTATGTAGAATTGGTCGTAGTCCCGGTCGTGAGTGTGCGAGCCGGCGGAGCGAAGGTTGGGAAGATATTGTTTCCACCTCCGGCTTTACAAGGAGGTCGCCTCCGGTGTAGGAAGACAACCTCTCTGCACTTGTCTCATCTCGGCTCTTGCACTCACTCGGGGCTCGTGTGACCCTTTTGGGCACTTCCTGTTCATTTAGGCATCCAGCTGCATGAAATATTCTTCTTCTTTTTGTAGGGCGCCCGCTTGAGGCGAAGTTGGCAGCCTGTTCATCGATATCATTGGGATGACTAGCTTCTGCTCGTTCGAATTGCGCCTGAATAAGCGAGTATAGCCCATTTTCGGAGCGAAAGTCCTGCTCAGCCGGTTAATATCCGTATACTCGTATATATATTTGAAAGGGATGAAGGGGGCGAAAACATACTGGGATACCAGAATTGGTGCTTATGCCGGCGCCAGTAATGATGACAACTTTCCTTGCCTTCCCGAGCGAGTCTGCCACATGCTGGAGGAGTTCTGAAGATGTAGGTTTGACCTCAAGAATAGGCATCTTGAACGGTAGGAATTAACCGTGAATTAAAAGGGATTGTTGTTCAAGGGCCGTGTTTAAGCATCATCGCGTAATGATAGCGGGTGTTGTACACGTAACGGTAACCGTAGCCGCAGGGGAAGTTCGTATTATAAGCATATATAGCTGTCGACTTCTCCCTCTCTCACTTGTTTAGCTCTCTAAACGCTAACGTCCGGAGTCCAAGCTCAATTGGCTTCAAGGTGGGCGAGGCGACCGCATAGGAGGGGTGGGAAGACTGAGAACAAAGACGCGTCGGTACGCGCCTATTCCGAACCTAGTAATAGTCCTTGCTATCCTCTCGCAACTGACAAGACACAATGGAGCATTGGTGGCTGAGATCGGGGTTTCTGCTGAAATCGAGCGCGTGATGGGATTATTACGGGAAGTGGACGGTCGGGAGGAGATTTATTAGTCGCGTAAAAGCTAGAAACCGGAGGATAGGGTAAAGCAATCGTTAGAGGGTACTCGTTAGTGCTGTAGCTTAATTTAGTTGCAAAGAACCAGGCAGCTTCTCTCATTCATGTCCTAGACAAGTTCGAGATAATAGAAGACGCTGACAGGAAATGTATGATGAAGGAGGAAAGATGAGGATATGGAAATAGGTAGGTACGTAGTTAATTGCTTGCCTCTAAATTACTGGGTACTATGTATGGTGCGATGCAAGGCGCGAATCGGTCTTTAGGTTCTACCTAGTAGGTACCTAGCTGATGTGGAGTCGGTAAACACTGATTGATCTCTGTGATTGACGGCAGCAGCTAACGGACCCGACGCGTGCTAAATTTGGATACCCCACCGATTCCTGTTCTACTTGCCTGGAATGGGTAAGCTGGAAAGGTACCTAGGTACCTTACCGCCTTGGGGGGGGTTATCTTTACCGTTATTATTCCGTTCATTAAATATCCACCGTATGTATATGGCTTAATGCAATGAGCAGTTCCTTATTAGAACGTTCGAAAATTGATTGGCTCAAATTTTAAACCATATATGTACGGCTCTTTCCCAAAACGCTCATGAATTTAATAACGCTAACCTGATTGAACCGCTCTTTCCTGGTTCAGCCAATCGAATCGTATATATACAGCTCAAGTATCGCTCAATTTGGATTGAATTGCTCAATTGATTTGAACTGCTCGAACTTTTCGAGCGCTCGAATTTTGAACCGTTAATGCAATATCATCACGTGCACCGGGCCATTTTAGGTTAAAAGCCCCCGCTTTCTAGGTTGGTCATAGACTAAAACAGAACCTTATTCATCTACGCGTAATATTCGTAAGCCTCCCGTAGTCAAGTGGCAAAGCGACCGTACCTAGTAGCTCATCCAATTAAAATCAGTAAAACCTATGGTTCGAGTGTGACTATTTCCAAAAAACTGTGCAATTGAACTGTGTGATTATATAATAAAATAAGCAATTCTAAGTACTACTTCCATATAAATAATATGGGAGCAGTACTTAGAAATATCTCTTTTTTCTTTTTATTCAAGTAGTGGAGCGATTGAGCCGCTTAAATGCTTAGCGGCTCAAAAATATAAGCCGCTCAATAGATCGAACCGTTCAAAAGGTATTTTGACGGCTCATTCTAATTGGAGCGTTCTGATATTAGATCGTTCAATTATCTTGAGCTAGTCCAATTTAGTAGCGTTTGAGCTTTGCTGAGCCATCTAATTGGCTGGAGCCGAAGCTAAAATTTTGCGCGCAACGTTCCATAAACCTAATTGAACCGCTCATATTTGGAGCCGTATATATACTGTACATATACGGTTAAAATTCCCCGGGAAACCCCCCAAGGTAGGTACCTACCCGGATGCATCATGGATGTATAGGGTAAGTACGAACTACCTAGGTACATACATCGCTTCCATGCCATTCAATTCAATTCAATTTTAAAAACCCAAATGTTATCGACAACTTGGAACACTCAACTTCGCGTTTACATAGGTAGATTCGAACAGCAGATAACCAACACACTTCGGCAGCCAAGTATTTTGAATCCGTCACTCATCCCAATACGTCTATCAGCTTCTGGAAGTCACCAACAGAACCAAGACCCGTCACGCAGTCATAGCCTTTCACGCTTTCCCACCCAGGCTCTTTTTCATCATCAAATAAACAGTTCTGGCTTACGCCTACGGTAACGTCTTGCAAGGCTTCAATCACTGTCGGTGAATATAGGACTGGGTTGAGCCAGCCCGTGCTGTTCTTCCCAGCCTTCAACCTCGAATCGTTGACCAGAGCTATTAGTGCCGCGACCACCGGGGTGCTTGCGCTCGTCCCGAGGACGTCCGTCTCATAACCCCCTACTTGAATGACGTAATTTGTTCCGGTAGCGCTGATGTCCGGAAACGCCCGGCCAGTGTCGTTATATAGTCCTCTATGCGACCCGTTGGCCATCAATGCTGATACGTATCCGTCTACCGCCTCTTTCTGCCACTCTGGTCGAGCGAAATAGTTACTGAATCCTCCGGTGCTAAAGTCAGCACCCTCAAGAGGTAGGGTGTTGCCCGTCGCTCCCACCGCCGTGACGTATGGGCAGCTTGCCGGAAACGTTGGGAGGAACATTCTACGTCTCTGGCCGTCGTTGCTATAGCACCGGTTCTGCCCGATCCCGCTAGCGCCGCCATCTCCCGACCCGGAGAGGATCGTTACTCCGCGCGCTGCCAGAACGGCAAAAAGATCGCACACTCGGATCGCGTAAGAGATCGGCACGGACTGCTCGTCGTCAGCGTACGAAATACTTATTATGTGAGGTATCTCATCGTCGCTGAGATCTAAAAGATATTGTGCGAACTCTAGGTACGGCTCATTGTCACTTCGATTAGACGGGAGCAGGTCGCCGTTTGGATCAACTTTCTCGCCTCGCCCCCCAGTCGAATAGTATATTACGTTCGTCGGATAACCGAGAGCCATGGCGTACTCTACATCTAAGCTGGCCTCTAATCCCGCCCTGGAATCCGGAGTGTTGGGCTGGGGATTCGTGCCGTTGTTCGACGTCGCTACAGTAAACGTGTAATTCAGGGGTCCAAGTTCAGGTGAGTATCTTGCAAGGAACTCCGAGACGTCCTCGTACTTGATCCACTGCTCGAGAAATCCGGCAATGCCAAACCTGACGGGAGATTTGGTGGGCGTTGTGGTGTTAGCGTACGTCACATTATAGAGATCTTTAAGACATGCTGGCTTGACCCCAGCCGGGCAAGGCTGCTCGTCAGTGGAGGCTGAGACTGCAGAGGCCTTCCGAGAAGTCTTGGTCCTGAGCTTAGATTGTGATGGAGACATGAAGTTGGAGATCGGGTATATAAACTCGATAGCCCCGTCAACGGAACGGGGTAGCGAGTACGACTGAGCGCGCAAGACCGGAGAGTGTTCCTTAAACGAATAGTAGCCGAGCGTGGTGTCGAAAATCCTATTAGCTTCCGCCACTGTCGAGGTAATTTTTATCACTGACCCATCGACAATTGTGTCAGTGACCCCGTTCGACACGAGCCACGAATGGACCAGTTCTAGCGCTATCTTGTCTGGCTCCTGGTACGTCTTAGCTTCGTCTCTCGTGAGATGGTGTCCGTACTCGGCACTCATTTTATTGCTAATATGATCGAGCCTAGCTTTTAGTTCATTTATCCGTGGCTGTTTGAGTGCGATCGATAGTTTGATAGGCTCTTCTGCGTTCGCTTCCTTCGCAAATTTCCATCCCATCGGTAGATTATCGACCACTTCACGAGCCTTCAGTGATTCTGCGGCCGTGTAACTTGTCCACGCTCCGGCAAGAGCACTCAGGAGGACCAACCTCATCCTTGCTGGACTCGTCTAAGATCCTAGGACTGTTAAAACCCGAAGGGCAGATGATCCTTCAGTCAGATTACTATAACTTCGATATGCCTTCACTAGGGGTTAGGGCAGTCATTACCATCATACCAAAGGAACATCTACTCAAGCAAGGCGTTTATTTGCCCACAACATCCCATCAAGTAGGGTTTGAAGTACGCGACAGAGCGTAGGGCACAAGCACAAGCTCGCTTAAAAGCGACTACATTGGCATATACAACCGGTTTAGCCGGGGTAGAAGTTGCACAACCGTTACGAATTCGGCGAATGGCCGGGGTTTCTTCATGCTCATTTAGGCTCGTGAAGCAGATGTTCCTGTCTCGTGTAAAGAGGTCAATCAACTCGGCGTGGTGACTGGGCTTAAAAATAGAAATGATTGCACGGAATCAACGTGAGCGGATACTTAATGTCGCAACTATGGCCATAGCTCCCGCAATCGATGGCATCTACAAGGTACCTATCCATATAAACACCCGAAGTTCGCGAATATCGTTCTCGAATAGAATCGAATTCCTTTCATGCTGATCTATCAACTTCACCGCACCGGTGCCGCATGAACCATATCAGCATTAATATACTTATACATACCTACATACCTACATACCTACATACCTAACAGCACACAGGTACCTATTTACTCAAGATTAAACTTCTCCCCAATTAGCTCTTCGCTTAAGCGCCACAGGCGCTCAGCTATTGCCGGATCTGTGGTGTAATCTGCGCTAGGAAAGAATTGACAGTCGGCCAAGTATATATCGGTAGGGACTGGTTCTTAGCGGTTAGCGGGAATCATCAGGTAGAGGAGGAGAGCGCATACCGTCGAGGGCCGGATCCAATGCCGCCACGAGAGTCGTCGATGCACCTTGGTCGACGTTCTTCCAAAATTTAGAGGTTTTCGCGATAGCGTCAGCCATCTCCTCGTCATGCTCTCGGCCAAGGTTACTGCTCACGCCTAAACAGGCTTAAGCAAGTTTCTCATTCACATAGGTAGGTACTAGGTAGGTAGGTAGGTAGGTAGGTAGGTGATTATTGGTACTGGGCAATGGATAGGTAGACAGTATATTTCTTACCTCCTGGATGTACAGCATACGATGTGATTCCCTTCTTCTGTAGATGATCTTGTAGATAAAGAGTAAACAAGATGTTGGCCGTCTTGCTCTGTGCATATGCAATGGTAGGCATATATCCATCGTCCTGGACCCTTGCGAATGTAGGAGGGAGAGGAGAGAACGGTTTCTCTTCTGGAGGTACTTCTTTGTTTTCAATATTGTAGTCGTGGAAGCGTATCGTAGATAGTCGGTGGCCATGGCTAGAAAGATTCACCACGCGAGTTGCTCCCGCGGGAGACTGTTTGGTAGCTGCTTCTAAAAGGGGGAATAGCAATTTCGTAAACAAGAACGGGCCAATATGATTTGCACCGAATTGAATCTCGATTCGCTCCACTGTCCATCGACGGGAGTTGTAAGTCGCCCCGGCGTTATTGACCAAAATATCCAGCTTCGTGATCATCCCATCGACTTCGGTAGCTGCCCTACGAATAGATGCCTGAGACGCCAGATCTATCGTAACCGTCCGTATATCGACACCGGGGTACAAGTTACGAATGGATTTCGCCACTTTATCGAGTTTTTCTTTTGTTCTCGAAGCAAGAATCAAAATCTTTGGTTTCTGCGAGGCGAATGCAACAGCCGTTCCCTCGCCAACACCCTCAGGCGAAACACCTGTAATCAGAACTATTTCTTACGAAAAGAATAAATTAAAATCAGAGCCTCCAAGGGAAATAAAGGAGGACTATAAGACAAGGTTCTCACCATTTCTACCTCTAATTCTCTGTGTATAGACTTTAGCCACTTCTAGCCCGGACGTTTTCTCCCCCCATTCTGAGTGCGATGTCATTTTGGAAATTTGACTCTTTATAGCATGATGATTATCTAGGTAGAAAATAGATGTGACTATGGTTCAGTTGAAATTCCGCCTACAATATATGATAGAGGTACGAGGTACTACCCGAAGCTAGCTGGCACTGCCATAATTTGGGGTCGTCGAGGGGTTCGGGCGGCATGGCTTTTGGTATGGGCGATCGGTCGTTCTAGGCCGAGGATTAACGACAGATTATAGCCTAAGATCAGGAAACAGAAGAAAGGTATTATGTAGAGAGTTCTCAGGAGGCTAACATGGCTCCTACCCAATAGTCGACCACGATGCCCGGGCAAACTATCCAACGGTCTCGAGCCGATATTCCCTCCTTCGTCACCTTTGCCCAGGCTAGGGGACAGCGGCTGGAAAGGGTCAGCCCTTTACCAACTTGGGTCAATATTGGAGGGGGGCTCCCATGTAATCTGTCCCCGCCCCCGCATCGCGTGTTGGAGGGATGGAGTTGTCTCCCTAGTAGTCTTGGATGCAACCGGCATATTTAAACGTCGATTGAGTCAAGACCCTATTGGTCATCACTATTCTCCTAAGTAGTTTGATCATCCAGTCGCAACTTGGGGGAATTCCTAAGCTTCCTGTAGCGAGGGGACTCTCCATACAATCTTGACACGCCTCGGGAAATTCTTTGCATTGTATCATCAAGATGTCAACTCATGGTCACACCAATGGTGCAACAGGGCGAACTAAGACGGGCGTGAAAGTTCTAGTGGTTGGAGCCGGTACGTACGCCATACATATTACAGAGAGCTTCTAAAGCTACCTTGTAAGGGGTTGATAAGTCTGACATTATTTCCCCTTTTTCCCCTATTATTAGGATTCGGCGGGTTAGGAGCAGCGATAGAATGCCACCGCCAAGGACACGATGTCGAGATACACGAAGCCTTCCCAGAACTCAAGACCCTAGGTGATATCATCTCGTTTGGACCGAATGCGGGAAGAATATTCTATCGCTGGTCGGATGGCGAGGTCGTCCGACGAATGCGACCCCTGAGTATCGACTTGAGAAAGTATGGCTTCAATATCCACAAGTATGACACTGGCGAGATTGTCATTAATCAGAAAACGCCCGAATACGCGGTGGATGCCCCGAATTTCAATGGACACCGAGGAGAGCTGCACGAAGTAGTTTTCAACTACGCCAAAGACGACCTGGCCATACCGATTCATCTGGGAAATAAGATTGAGAAATACTTCGAGAACGACAAAGAAGCTGGAATAGTGCTGGAAAGTGGTGAAAAGGTCTGTCATATTATTGTCGTCGATTCTAATCGCTGTTGTTAGCTTACCACGCCAGAAGATTGCCGCCGATGTGGTGATCGCGTCGGACGGCGTACGTTCCAAAGCTCGGAAAGTCGTACTGGGATATGAAGATAGACCAAAGAGTAGTGGGTACGCTGTTTGGAGGGCATGGTATTACATAGTTCTGCCTTTTATGATTGAATGCGCCGACAGCTAAAATTCGATGTTCAGGTTCCCAAACAAGGACATGCTCGCAGACCCGAAGACCGCGCAATTCTGCAACAACGGCGATACTTTTAACGGCTGGATAGGGCCAGATATGCACTTTTTGTTTAGCACCATCAAGAATGGCTCCGATTGCTGCTGGGTCTTGACGCACCCCGACGAACATGACATCGACGAGTCTTGGAGTTTTCCGGGCAAGCTCTCGGAAGTGAAAGAGGCAATAAAGGATTGGGATCCGCTATGCACTCAGATCATTTCCAAGACACCCGAAGAAATGCTCGTCGACTGGAAACTGGTTTATAGAGATCCGTTGCCTACCTGGGTCAGCCCGTCAGGGAGGATTGTCCTTCTTGGTGACTCGGCACATCCGTTCCTACCTACAAGTGCGCAAGGTGCTACACAGGCACTCGAGGACGGTGTGGTCATTGCTGTATGTCTGCGCCGCGGTGGAAAGGATAATGTTCCTGTCTCGGTCAGGGCACACGAGAAGATTAGATACGATCGTGTGCGCGAAACCCAGAAGACCGGCGAAAGCACACGAGATATGTGGCATAAAACCGATTGGGAAAAGGTCAAGAAGAACCCTGAGAGTATTCAGTTCCCTCGTCAGGATTGGATCTTCGATTTTGATGCGGAGAAAAACGCGGAGGAGTCATACGAAGACATCGTAAAGGAACTTCTCAAGGCATAGGTCACTTCTCTTTCCATGTTGCCCTATTTTCATATAGATTTTATCGACCTTGAGCAGTATATGACTAGGTAGCTAGCTATTTTGAGTAGATCCGATGTACGTCAGATATACAGCGACCTTTCATAAAAAAAAATAAAAAAAAAAAATAAATAAATTGTAAAAGAATAGTTGCGTCAATTTGCTTCACCTGGACTGGGGTGGATAGGTCATGAATCAGACCAAGAGAAATCGAAATCCCAGCCCCTCTTTTCAAATCCATCATACTAGACAACAACGTCTTTTCTTCATAGTTTTATTTCTCTTCCCTTAGCACTTCCAGCCCTCTCTTCGATACATTCTGTCTGAGCTTTCTCCTCGAGGACAGCATGGCTTCCTGTGCAATGATATTTGCGGAATTTTCGAGCAGGGATCCGAGCCTCGAACTATGTTCCCGGTGGTTAGCGAATTCAGCTATCTTTACAGCATCTTGGAACCTCACCATTTCGTCGATCTCCTCAAGAGTACGGTCCTTCACTTCTGGCAGGAAGAAATAGATCCAGGTACCTGCGACAAGGGATGAACCGGTCCATATATACCCATACTTTGGCCCCCAATTGAGCGCGTCGGGATTGATGAAATACGGCGCCGTGAACGCTAGGTTGACTTTATGTTAGTCATCCTAGGAGTTCCAAGGTTAGCTCTGAGGGTTGAAACGTACTGGTAAGCCACTACGAATCATTAGCTCTACGTTCTAGAGGACTATGTACAAAAAGAACTTACAGCGAAGAAGAATCCCACTCCTGTCGCTAGCCCGAAAGTGTGCGAGCGAAGACGCTGTGACGAAAGCTCACCTCCAGACAACCATGCATAAGGTGCGACCATGGCATTATAACTAAGAAATGAGAGTTAGCGATGATTCTGAAATAACAGTTCATGTGTTTTTTAAAAAGCAAATCATGTAGTTAGGTTATGGTTCGATGATTACTAGGTACTGAGGTAGTCTTGGTAAAGTGAAAAAAAAATTGAGTGAGGGCACAACGAAGCGCTCAGTATCACTTACGCGAATATGTAGAGGACACTCATCCCAATGAGGGCTTTGCCCGAATTTTGAGTGTTGGGATGTATTGTGTATACCACGGCTATGATCAGCTGAGATATCCCGCAGAGAGAGAACCCCACAAGCATCATTAGTCGTCGACGCCCAAATTTTGTGATCAAAAGGGCGGTCGCGAGAAGCGCAGCCACACCAACACCGGTAAGGATGCACGAATTCTCGAAAGCGTTTCCTACATTTGCCATCTCAAAGAAGTAAGTTCCGTATGCTAACATACCAGTATCAGCGAATTAAACGGGACCAGTATAAAACGAGGAGTACGCACATATAACATACATAGAACCAGACGCTGCTTGGCTCGTCAATGCGCACACAGCAATCGTGGTTCTACGACGATCGATGGGATTCTTGAAAAGGTCCAGATATCCGATTCCTGCCTGGAGTTGGGCTTCAGCTTCAAGTGTCGTCCGCATTTCCTCTATTTCCTGCCCAACTGCCCATCCTTGAGGTCTAAGTCGTCGTAAAGCCTGCTCAGCCTTTTCGAAATCCCCCCTCGCCGCGAGCCAACGAGGCGATTCGGGAATAAAGAAGAGCCCGATAGCTAAAATACCAGGCACGACATGTACAATTCCCAAGGGGGTTATATAGGCGTCTCGGGTTGGGATTTTTGCTGCGAAATTATCGACAATGGTACCAATTAAGGACCCTAGAAGCGAGTTAGAGGGGTAATCGGTTCATATTATAGTGTAGATAAGAATAAAAAATCTTACCGAATGATATCCAATACGAGAAAAAAGAAATGCCCAATCCTCTGTAACGGCTTGGAACACTTTCCTATAGCGAGAAATAAGTTACCTGTGGTGTTAATAAAGCTTCACTGTATGCCCATACCTGAATCTATAACATTTTAGTATCTTGAGAGTCAAAAAGAGTTCTGCGGAATGGTCTGCATCAAACTATGTCTCGTTTCCCTTCATTTCTATAGTTTATTCCGTCGTCGTTCTTTCATCCGTTCTAACTCGATTTTTGTAGCTTTTGGGGATATAATAGACTACTTACTATTATCGAGTCAGTGCTTGCATGTGGAAGTCGAAAGGCGAAATATGAAACGATCTCACAAGGAAGATAAATAGATTAAGATCCGGAGGGGGCTTTTCACATACCGTAAAGTTGGGAATGTGTCATTAACAGCCCGTTAGCAAGACCTATTATAAGTCTTCCAGTGTACAGACCCCCTATATTCGTAGTAGCTTGCATGAGTGCAGTGGATACAAAAACACCAATGCAAGCAATCCACTTCAGCGACAAGAGTCAGCGATTAATTATTTGGCGGGGGTTTTTAGAACTCTCCAACATATCTCGAAAGCAAAAGCTCGTCGACCTGCTGGATTAAGATGTTGTCACCCCCGAGACGCACCAAAAGGGAGGCATACCAGAGATAACTTTCGACCAATGTACTTGGCCGTGAAACCTGTAGAAGATGAAGAGACAAAGGCGCCGAGGACCATCAAAGATGCGATTAGCTGTTGCCTGTCGGCTTGGATGTTATATCCAAGGGGGATCGATGGATCTTTTTTCCCGAAGACCTTGAAGTTGATGTTTGAGCAAAGTGCTAGACAGATTGGCCATGGAAACAACAACTATAACTACACACCTGAAGGAATGGAACCATGGCCTGAAGACCACCAATTATCCCGAAATCAAGACCATATTGGAAAGAGCTTAGGGATACCAGAGTCATGGCAATCATCGCTTTCCAATGGTCCCTTACCCCCCAGGTTTTCTCTTGATCTGATGCCATCTTGATTGCGAGTGAAGGGCTTCTAAGTTGGAAAGATAGAAAGTAGAATGTGCTGGAGGTCTCCCTCGCTCGCATAAGTGCTACCCACCTTCACTTAAGACTTGAGCTCCGTGCTACGCATAGTGGCGACCCTGCTCACAGCTACAGGGAGCCTGTATTATTCGGCCCTTGGTTTGGATGTGCCGTCGTGAGCGTGCAGGTTTTCGTAAACGTAGCCATAAATGCCAAATGATTCCGTATATGAAATCCCTGCTGCTCTATTGTTCAGCAGACCTCTCCAGGCTTGATCGACTACCCTTTCCCCCATGCATTCGCTATAGCTATAGCTAACGTAGCATTGCCGGCTAATCTGCTGCAACCTCACCTTGGAGAATTCGACCCCATTCCCCGCCATGTGACGGATGAGGGGGACCGAGATCATATTGGGTGTTATAGTTGCTTCTGGTAGATCTGTGCCAAGGTCTTGTCCTATTTGATTCGTCGTATTTTAGGCTTCATTTCCCTGAAGTCGCTGTGTGTTTTCTTCCCATAAATAGTATGCACCTAGGTAGGTAGGTATAGGTATCCATGCTGTTTGTGTGCCATTATATTTATTATTGTAATAATAAATATAAAAGGACAATGATTTCGGCGTCTGTGTGCCTGGAAGGTTAATAGAGGTGGCTAGGAATGGGGAAGATTGATCTTAAAGATGGAACGCAATGTCTCAATTGTTCTCACGAACTTCTAGTGAGCCAAAAGGATCGTCTCCTTGTGATTGAAGATATAATTGGTATATTAAAACCTTCATACCTTTTGCATATTAAATTTGAATGTTTTCGTGATAGATAGGGATGACAGGAAAGAGGAGATGATTGATTGATTGATCGTGGTTGTTGTATTGTATAACATTGAGGCTGCCAGTGCTTTATGAGGCCAGGTGGACGGGTAGTTCCTGGTTTTAGTGAGTACCTAGGTACCTACTGATGCAATTATAGTGAGTGAATAAAGCCAAAACCTGCAGGTGGTAGTGATCAATCCGCTAAATTCAAGTAGCTGCTATCCATTAACTTCCAGAAGCTTAAGCTCTACTTAAGCCTATTTCAGGCTGAAGAACCCACCACACGGTAAGAAGACATTCTCTGGCCAAATTTTTAGCCCGAACCTTCGCAGGCTGAACAGCCCCGCTTAGTCCCTCGTCTTTATAGGGGGTTTAGCGGGGAATACAGTGTACCTGTCAGGTACAATTTTGTTTTAAAGTTAGCCCCTCGTGATTGCCCAGGTTTCATGATTGATGTACCCAAACCTTCTTATCGATAAAGTGAAGCTGGAGCTTCCTTTTATTGTTCGACGTCACTTTCCTCGCATGCTTCCTCCTAAGTACCAGGCTGGTACACAACAGCTTTAGCAGTTTCGGATCGATTTATTCTTTGACTTTTCAACTTTTACCTTTGAAAATATATCTCTATGTTTCGTACTGCCATCAAAATGGCACCCACCTCTGCATCTGACATCCCCTCTCTGAATCTTCTTTATAAGCTTAACAAGCTAAAGGTCTCAGAGCTCGGCCCTCTCAAAGGCGCATCCCCGGTGCATAATGATCGCATCGGCTTATTCCATGGCGACATCACCACCTTATCCGTCGATGCCATCGTAAATGCTGCAAATACTTCTCTGCTCGGTGGCGGTGGTGTTGATGGAGCAATCCACCGCGCTGCTGGACCAGGGTTGCTTGCTGAATGTCGCACCTTAGGTGGTTGTCCCACCGGCTCATCCAAGATCACGAGCGGATATAATCTTCCTTGTAACAAAGTCATACACACTGTTGGTCCCATCTACGACTATACCCAGGCCACCGAAAGCGAAAAGGACCTGAGAAACTGCTATCTATCAAGTTTGGAGCTTGCTACACAGAACGGTGTGAAGACTATCGCTTTTAGCGCTATCAGCACTGGCGTCTACGACTACCCGAGCGAAGATGCCGCTCACGTCGCTTGCGACACTGTGAGAAAGTACATGGATGGCGATGATACTAAAAGCCTGGATAAAGTTATATTTGTGACTTTTGAGAAGAAAGACTATATGGCCTATAGCAGCCTCCTTCCGTATGTATTTTCTTAACCCCCCCAAATCCCATAACCTAATTCGCTAACCAAGGCTATGTCATACAGTCATCACTTTCCCCCATCTGTTCCAGCCTCGCAGGACCAAGATAATATCACTAGGGGACAGGCGGTCGAGGCTGAAGTCAAGGCTAGCCATTTGCCCAACGTACCTACGACAGATCCAGCTGACTCCGGACACGTACCGAAGAAACGGAGCCAGGTTAGTGGAGAGTGACATTTCTCGCCTGGAATAAACATGAAGTTACGACGATACGAGAAAGAATTATGCGGCTGGTTAGGACAATGGCGTTATGGGAATAGTAAATGTGCAGTACGAACAAGTAGCCTGACACGTCGCAGCTCATTTCACTGACGACATGATCATGGTAGTCCGCCGAGTCTCATCTCACTATAAGGGACATTTTATAAGATTAGGTTGACTTTTCGTCGAGCCACACGATTACCCTCAACGTTAACTCGACATGATATGGTGGCTTAGAGTGGGCTTCTCTTAAATAGACCTACGCCAATTAAAACATGCAGTTTTTCACATGAGTGGTTTGATAAACACCAGATTCTAATTTATCACTGGAAGATCGATGATAGACCTCGTATTCACCAATTGCTCTCCCGTCCGAACAGGACGTCTTTGGTATCGTATGTGTACACCATCGGGAGTTGCCAATATTCCTCCATGTCTCCTTTAGACAGCTGCCAGGCCTTTTCTAACTCCTCGAGCGTCTCTTTGTCTAGGGGCCCCCTCTCGAGGTAGTCTAGGTTATCTTTAAGCTGTTGCAAGTTGGAGAACCCGATCACAATCCCGTCTTGACCACTGATGACCTGTAACTTTGAATGATGCACTAACCAGCGCATGGCCAGCTCGAGTGGACTCAGGCTTCGTGCTTCAGCAGCTTCGCGAATTAGGCGTGCGCCCTCGATGATACCGTCGCGGAAGTACCGTCCCCGCGTCAGATGCTGAAATGGACCAGCGGCATACCTTCCTTCCTTCGGGTCATCGTCCTTGGAGGTTATCTTACCTAAGAGGAAACCACCTCCTGTCGGGCTGTAGACATCGACAGCTATGCCGTATCGGCGGCACGTTGGAATCAACTCGGCTTCAATCGTCCTAAATAAACAGTTGTAGATTGCTTGGTAGATGGTGGGTCGTACCCAACCGTTGTGCTGGCATGTCATGACGATTTCGGCAACCTCGAAAGAGGTGTAGTTGCTTAAACCAAGTCTCGAGAACTTTCCAGCCTTGTGGAGCTCGTCAATGGCAGCGAGCGTGGTAGAGAATGGGACTGAGCGGTCCTAGGTAAAAGGGTTGTCTAGTTAGTGCGCCACCCGTGCTTTGCAGTCTATACCATATTAAGGGTTTCTCGTTACCGGAGAGTGAAGGTAAAGGATCTATACTCGCATCAGTCTCGCCATTCGCGTGTCTTCCAGTTACGGGAGTAACTCCTCCCCTTAATCGGATACGTACGTCTACCGAGTCCGTCCCGAGCTCCTTCAAACTGGTCTCGAAAGTCTTTTTCAATGTCTCTGGCCGGTGAGATCCTGCGGGGAGCGGCCATATTTTCGTCCCTATAGATAAACCTCTTTCCCTCCAACCAGCTTGTCTCGTGAATGACTCCTGCTCGCCACCGATATAAACACGCGCTGTATCCAGCTCATTGTACCCGCGGTCTTGGAAGATCTCGAGGGCTTGTTTGAAATCATCGAGACTTGTCATGCGTGCCCCTGGGCTCCCCTCAGGTCCAATGACCATGAGACCTAAGATTATTCGCGGTTTTGCTTGCTCCATCATTGTGCACGAATTAGTTCAGCGATCCCCAAATTCTTATCTGGTACACGACGAAGTGTGAATTGTAGGATTCGGGGTAATCATGGCTAATATACCCAGCACTATTACACTGTCTCCCCGCATAGTACGTACCTACCTACATTAAATCAAGACTCAAGACACCAATCGCCAGCAGCAGTGCCGAGCGGGGAAGACCCGCTAACCTGTTGATGCAAAAGGGGTTGGAAAGGGGGGTAAGATGATTCAGGGGTAACGATAACCTCTTATTGAACTCGTCAACACAAAACCGTGAAAGAAAGAAAGAAAAGAAGAAAAATAGGAAACAAAAAAAAAGATGTTCAATTATACTTACAAAAATAAAATCCTTTTTACCGATTGGATAGGTACTCTATTATTTACCAATAGAGAGGTCGGTGGTCTTGCTTACCTAGGTAGGTACCTACCTCTCTAGGTATATTAGTGTAGCCAGCACTAGTATACTGATACTTCCTAGGAGGTATATACTACATATGTAGGCAGGCACTATGTAAGTATGTAGGTATTAGGTACCTATCTACATACCTAGTACCTAAGGCGACGGAAGCTCTTCGCTGAATCCGAAATTTTATATACGCCTAGATGCTTTGAAGTGCTATGTACCGGGGTAATAATCCGTGACCGGAGTGGTATTATTCGATATCGGAATATGATATGGCATATAGGATCGTTTTCGCGCCCTTCCGTCCTTGTTGGTGTGGGGCCTTCTGTAGTCCGATATGACTAACAGACACGAACCTCCAGGGCTGTAGCTACGTTGAAAGCTTGATAGTGGCTGATAGCGCTAATTACATACCTAGGTAGGTAAGTATATAAGGACAACTGGTAGGTACATACCAGGTTAAGTACCTACCTAACTATAATTCCTCATCCATGATATGGATATTTGTTATTTTTCAGAGTTGTAATTGCTAGAAATGCCGACCCAGTAGGTGCTTTTTCATAAGAAAAACACTTACCGTTCGTCATATTTATACAACTTCGGAATGGGGTCCTACAATCAGAGCTCTAACCCACCCAACACAAGGGGCGATGTGTTGGGAAAGAGCGGCATTTCGGCAGCATTTGGTCAGAGAGCGCTTCAACATTTTGACTTTGATCCGGAATATCGCAATTTAAATCATGGTAAGAGAGGTATCCATCTTATACCTACATAGTTGGCACATTTCTAATAAGTAACTGATAGCCTCTTTCGGGGCAAGCCCCAGTGCGATCAGAAAGAAGCTCTGCCAGTTTCAGGATCTGGCTGAAGCAATGCCTGATCAGTTCATCCGCTATCAAGCTCCCGATTTTCTGAACGAATCTCGGGAAGCCGTGGCGGAACTACTCAACGCCCCTACGGACACGGTAGTGCTTGTTCCAAACGCTTCTGTTGGAGTGAACACCGTTTTACGGAATATTACCTGGAACGAGGATTCGAAGGATGAGATCCTATACTTCAGCACCATATACGGAGCATGCGGTAAAACTATCGACTATATGGTAGATTCGAGTCAGAACCGCGTCTCGGCGCGGGAAATACGGTTAAGGTACCCGCTCGAGGACGACGAAGTCATTGCCGCCCTCAGGGATGCGATAGAGGCTTCTGCTAAATCTATGAAACGCACGAGAGTTTGCTTATTCGACACGGTATCGAGCCTCCCTTCTGTGCGCCTACCCTTCGAACGGATTACGGAAATCTGCAGAGAAGCCGGGATACTGAGTCTAATCGACGGGGCGCAGGGGGTCGGGATGATCGATATCGATCTGAAAGCACTTGATCCTGATTTCTTCGTCTCAAATTGTCATAAGTGGCTTTACGTACCTAGGAGTTGCGCCGTCCTCTACGTCCCGTTGCGAAATCAGGCGATAATAACGTCGTCGCTACCGACTTCTCATGGGTACATCCCCAAATCAGAAACGGGCAGGAGGTTTAACCCAATGCCGAAGCAAAATAAGAGTGCCTTTATCAACAATTTTCAATTTGTCGGCACACTGGACACGAGCGCCTATCTTTGCGTAAAGGATGCAATCGAATGGCGACGGCGGATCCTCGGCGGCGAGCCCAGGATAATAGAATATACCCAAACACTAGCAAGGGAAGGGGGTAAGAAGGTAGCATCTATTCTCGGAACAGATGTTCTAGATAATAAGTCCGCATCAATGTCGAGATGCGCGACCACGAACGTTGCTTTGCCTTTGAGACCCGGAGAGGCAGCGAGGGCCCCGGAATGGATGATGGAGACGATGATATCCGATTACAAGACATTCATCCCTTTGTTCTCACACAGCGGCCGTTTGTGGGCTAGGATAAGCGCACAGGTTTATCTTGATATTCAAGATTTTGAATGGGCAGGCCGGATGCTCCTCGAGCTCTGTGAGAGAGTAGGGAAGGGTGAGGATATTGGATGGGAGCATGAACAGTGAGTCAATATTTATTTATGGGTATGTGATTGTGACCCTAGCATGAATTTCCAGGGCTAATATGAACCAGTCTGCGAAAATGGATCCCGATTATGGGGCAGATTCCACTATAATTTAAACCAATCAACGCATTCATAGGTACCGAGTACTTATAGATATTTACATTTTGGAAGTTAATCACAAGTTAATAAGTCGCTGTCGAATATTTGAAGTTATTAGCAATTTTTTATTTTTATTTTTAATTAGTTAAAATCGTGAATAATTTTATAAATAATTTAATTATTTAATTAAAATAATTTAAGTTAATTAAAAGTTTATATAAATATTAAATATTAAGTATTTAATTAACGATTTAAAAAGTTAAGTTTATTAAAATTAATAAAATAATAAAAACGCATTATAATTCCCGGGGGGGTAAAGGTTATTTAATAATTTAACGCGTTACATTTTAACTTTAAGGTATTTATAAACATTAAAGTTATAATATTATAATATTAAATAAATCGCGTTTCGTTATTAAAAAACTTAAGCTTTTTTAAATATAATTTATAAAATTAAAAACGATTTTAAAAATTAAAATATACATTTTAATATATATTTATAAAATTTTAATAAATATATATAATAATTAATATATAAAAATAAGCTTTTTTATTTTTTATTTAAAACACGTAAAAAGTAAAATAAAAGTAATTATTTTTATTAATTACGTCGAGAATTTTAATTTTTTTTTTAATATACGTTTTATCGTAATTAATTTATTTATATTTTTAATAATAATACGCGAAATATTTTAAACCGTTAAAATATTAAATATATTAAACTTTTTTAATTAATTAATTACGTATTTTTTTATATTAATATTTTATAATAAATAACTTAAAAATTTATAATTATTATTATACGTTTTTCCGTAATTATTATAATTAATAAATATTTTTAAATTTTTAAATAATAATATTATTATTAAAAAAGTTTATTACCGGAAATTAATAAATTAATAAACGGCGAAAAAAAAGGAAATTTAAAAAAATTTTATAATATTTAATTTATTAATATTAAATATTAATTTTTCTTTAAATTAATAATTAAAAGTTTATAAAATTAAAATTCGGTTCGTTAAGTTTTTAAAAGTTTTATTAACCGTTAATTTTAAAAATAAAATAAATAAAAAATTTTACTTATATATATACCGTGTTTTTTATAACGAAAATGTTAAAAACTTTTCGCGTAATAACGTTATTATTTTTTAATTTTTTAATTTCGTTTCGTAATAATTAAAGTTAAATCGTTAAAAAACTTAAATGTAAATATAATTTAATTAATTAAAAACGTAAATATAAATAAATTAAAGCTTTTAATTTATTATAAAAATGTTAAATTACGGCGTAATATATCGTATATTTTTTTAATTATTTATTTATTTATTTTATAAGTATTAAAAGTTTTATTTAATTTTAATTTTATATTTATATATTTATTAAATTTTATATTTTTTATTTTTATATATATTATTTTATATATTTATTTTAAGTTTATTTTTAAGGTTAATTTTTTTAAATAACTTATTAAATATTCGGTTTTCTTTTAAGTTAATAATTAAAAGTTTATAAAATTAAAATTTAACTCGTTAAGTTTTTAAAAATTTTATTAACCGTTAATTTTAAAAATAAAATAAATAAAAAGTTTTATTTATATATATATTATATTTTTTATAACGAAAATAATTAAAACTTAAAAGCTTTTTACGTAATAACGTCGTTATTTCCCGGGTTTTTTAAAACGTAAAATTAAACGAATTTTTTATTAATATTAAACGGATTTTTTATTAATATTAAATATATTTTCACTTAAATATATTTATTTAAGTTAATTATTTAAGTATATATTTTAAAGTATAACTTTTTATATAAATTTATATATTTTTTAAACGTTTTATAATCGAAGTTTTTTATTATTATAAACTTCGTTATTATTTTTAAAATTTTCTTTCGAAGGTTTAAATAAAACCGTTAAAAAGTTTTAAAAAAGAAATAATAAAATTATTAAGTTTAATATTAAATATATTTATTTAAATTAACGTTATCGTTAATAATAAACGGCGTTACGTATTTAAGTAAATAATTTTATTTTAATATAATAATTTATAAATAATTATTACGTTTTAATTTTAAATTTTTATTAAAATTAATTATCGATTATATTTTTTTTTTATATTTTTACTTTTATATAAACGTAATAAAGTTTAATTAATATATATATATTATATAAATATAATATTAACGAAAGTAAATATTACTTTAATAATAATAAATTTAAAAAATACTTTATTTTATATAAGTAATTATATTTAAAGTATATATTAACGCGACTTTTTTCGATTAAATATAATTATATAAAAATTCGTTTAATTTTACGAACCGTTATTTTTTAATTTTTTAATTTCGCTTTATAACTTAACTTTTAATAAAATAAAATTATTTAATTTTAATTTAATATAATAATTTTTTAATATTAAAATAAATATAAGTTATAAATATTATATTAAATATATACTTAAATAATTAATTAATTAAATTATTAGTTTTAAATAATAATTCGTAAATAATATATATATATTTTTTAAGTATAAAACGTAAATTTTTAATTATTTAATATTTTAATATTTAAGGTCGTAAGATTCGTAATTTTTTTTTTCTTTTTTCGAAAAGATTTTTATATTTTTATTTAATAATAATTTATTTAATGAACGTTAAAGTTATATTAAATTTTAAATGCCCGATAATATCGTATTAATTTTTATGTATGATTTTTTTATGTATTAATATGTTTTTTTAATTAATTATATTTTTAATAATATAATATATAACCATTTAATAATATTTAAGTATTTTAATATTAATAATATTTAATATTAATCTTCGTATAATAAATATTTAAAAATATTATATAATATTATTATTATTAAAAAAGTTTACGTTTTTATAAATTACTTTTTTTATTATTAATAATTATTTTTATTTTTTATTACGAAACGAAACTTAAAAATTAAAAAATAATAACATTATTACGTAAGGAGTTTTTAAATATTTTCGTTATAAAAAATACGATATATATATAAATAAAACTTTTTATTTATTTTACTTTTATTAATATATAAATTATATTATTTATTATGTTTATTTTTAAGCTTTAATTATTTTCGAAATTAAAACCCCGTTTATTTTTAATGCGTTTTTACTTTTTTTATTTATAATGTTTTTTTTATTTATAATGTTTTTTTTATTTATAATACTTTTTTTATTTATAATATTTTTTTTATTTATAATGCTTTTTTTATTTATAATGCTTTTTTTATTTATAATACTTTTTTTATTTAACTTTTTAATAAACATTAATAATAAAATATTATTATAATAAATCATTAATTAAGTGGTTATAAGTTAAAAATAAAAATAAAAAATATATATAATAAATAGTTTAAGTATATAAAAATAAACGAATGGCTTTTAAAGTTCGAATTAATTATATTAATTATATTAAAACGATATATTAAGTAAATTAATTTTAATATATTAAACTTTTTCGTGGAATAAATTATAATATACATTAAAAGCTTTTATTAAATATTAATTAATAAGTATATATTAAAGTAAATATGGATTTATTTTTTTAATTTATTTAATAAAATTATTTTTAAATACGTTATCGAATATTTTAAAGTTACGCGTTAATTTAATGTATATAATTTATAAATAAAATATTATTCGTTTTATTCGTTTCGTTTTAATAAATAAATATCGTAATTATTTTATAAAGATTTAATTTATTAAAATTTAAATTCCGTTAAAACGTTATATTATATATAAATATAATAAAATTAATTAATTATATATTCGAATATTTTATTATTTAATAATTATTAATTATTTTTTAATTATATACGAATATAATTTTTTATTTATAAATTAAATAATATAATTATTATATTTAAATATAACTTTTTATTTAAAGATTTTAATAAAATTAATTACATTAAATTTAAAGCTTTTTTTATGAAATTATAATAATAAAAATAAATTGCTTAATTTTTGCGAATTATTTAATACGTTTTAATAATCATAAATTAAAAATACATTTTATAAATTAAAAACATTTTTAAATACTTTTTTATAATAAAATTTTAAAAAAATATAACTTAATTTATTAAAAAACGTATAACGTAATTAATTAAAATAGATTAAATTTTTAAAAATTAATAAAAGTTTAATAAAGTTATTTAATATAAAAATATTTAATTAAAAAAAACCGGGACCATGACGTTATTATTATATTAATTCGAATTTAAAATTGCGTTTTAATAAAATTTAAGTTTTAATAAAACGAATTTATTTCAATTATATAAAAGTGTAAATATTAAAAAATAAAAATGAAAAAAAATAAAAAGTTATTATTTAAGTAAATACGTATTTAATAATTTAAGGTATTATTTTTATTAAATATTTAATATATAATAAAAAAACGTTTTCGTAATATAAGCTTATAAGGTTAATAAAGTTAATAAAGTTAAATATAATAATAATTTTAATTTTTTATTATTACGATACGAATATAATGTTTAATATAAAATAATTTTTACGAAAAAATTAATCTTTTTAAAAGCTTTATTTTAATGTAAATATTATTAAGTATACGATTATATTTATTATTCGAAACTTTAAAATTTAATTTATTTTAATGTTTACATTTAAAAATATATAAAATAAATATATATTTTTTTTAATTATATTCGATATTAATAAAAACGTTTTCATTAATTATTATATATATTAAAATAATAAGAAAATTATAATTATTATAATAGTATATTTTAATTAATTTTAAATATTTAATTAAATGCGTAGTCGTAATATTCGTCGTTTTTAAATAAATATTTTCATTAACGCCACATATATTATTCGTTATAACTTTCGTTATATCGTTATTTTATTAATGTTATTATTAAATTTATTAATAAATATTAATAACGGGGTAACATTTTAACCATGTTTATAATTAATTAATTATATTAATTTATTAATTTAACCCACGATAATTTTAATGGAATTAAATTAAATTAAATTTTTTAATAATTAATGTAAATTAATAAATTAATATTAAGTTAATTAAAGTTTTAACCGTTATTTTATTATTTAAAATTTAAAAAAAATATATTAACGTAATTTAAATTTTACATTTATAAAAATATATATTTTAAACGATTAATTTATTCGTGTTATATAAAAATAAAGTTAATATAATTTATAACTTTTAATTTTAATAATATATAAAATATTTTTAATTATTTTCGTAAAATATTTAAGTTTTACATTTAATAAAACATTTTTAATTTACTTAATGTTATAAAATTAAAACTTCGTAACCGTAAATAAGTCACGTGATTTAATCTTTATACGATTTATATCGATTAATAACTTACGGTTATTAATTATTTACTTTTTATAATTTTAAGTAAATTATCGTTTACGAATATTTTTATTTAATTATTTAATTTAAAATTATATAATTAATATAATTTTTTATAATATAAACTTTTTATTTAATTTAAACGACGTTATCGTTTAAAATATAATTTTATTAATATTAAAACTTTATTTCGTTATATCGTTTAAGTAATTATTTACCGAAATAAAAATGAATTTTAAAAAGAAAACTTTAAAAAAATAATAAAAATAATAAATTTAAAAGTTAAATAAAATAAAAAGTTATTTTCGTTTATATTATTATTAATAATTAATTAAAATACATTTCGTTAATAATATGTTTTTTCGTTTAATAATTTTTAAATAAATATTAATAAAAGTTCGGCGTTAATACCCGTATAATATTCTTTTTAAGTAATTTTTTTTTATAATATTATAATAATTTTAAGTTAATTTTTTTTTTAAACATATTATAAAATTACACTTAAAAATTAACGAAACTTTTTAATTAAATAAATTTTAATAATTATTATAAAGTTTAATTTAATTTAAGTTTATTATTAAATTTAAAATTTAAAAGTAAAAATTAATAATTATTAATTAAAATATATTAATTTTTAATAATTACGTGGTTACTTTTAATATTAAAACTTTATTTAAATATTAAATAAAAAGTTAATAAAAATATTATTATAATAAATTAAATATAAAAAAAGTAATATATATAAATTTTTATATATTAATTAATAATAATAAAATTTATTAATAAATTAATTTAAATTTATATATTTTAAATATGTTTTAATAAATTTACGTTTTTTAAAAGTTTTTTTTACTTTATTTTATTTTTTATTTTCTTTACGTAATAATTAATGTTTTTTTATATTACCGTAATTTTTTTTAAAACTATTTAATATTATCCCGAGGTATTTTATTAAAAGTTAATTCGGGTTTTTTTTTTTTTTTTATATGTTGTTAAAAAAATTCCTTTAATTTTATATATCGAGTATGGTACGGACGTGCCGAATTATTAATATTTAAAAGCGGATTTTATTTTAATTATTCATCGTATAATTATTATATTTTTAAAGTTAAAAAATTATTAAAATCGTAATCGCTTAATAACTTAAATAACCGATTCGTAAATGTTATAATATTAAGATTCGTTTTTATATTTATACTTTAATTTTATATATCGGGATTATTAAAATTTAATTATAATTAATTAATATAGTTAAATATTATATGATTTTTTTTAAGTTAATATTTAATGCGATAATTATTTTATTATTTTACGAATTTATTAACGTTTCGTGTAATAATAAATATATAAATAGTATATAAAGTAATTAAATTAATAATTTAATTTTTATTAAAAAAATGAACTTTTTATATTTATAAAAAGTATTTTTAAGTTATATTAATAAACGTTCACGAATTTTTAAAACTTTTTACACGTATTATTTAATAATTTATTACATTTTTTCGTAATTCTTTTTATATTTATTTAATTTTTTAATTTTTACTTAACTTTTAATAGTAAAAATCGTTAATTTTATAACTTTATTTATAAATTTTTAAAAGGTTATTATTTAAATTAAGTTTATATATTTTAAATTAAGTAAAGTTTATTAATTTATGTTAAATTAAAATTAAAAAAAAAATTTCGCTGCCATGGTTAAATCGAGTAAATTAAAAATAAAGCTTTAATGTTATAATAATATTAAAATATATAATTATAACGATATTTAAAAATAAAATGCTTTTATAAATTTTATATTATAATAATTTACGAAAATATACGTTAATAACGTTATAAATTTTTATCCCGGTAAAATAAAACTTTAAATAATTATTTATACTTTATATATAATTAAAATTAAAAATAATGTTTTTCCGTGGTTTTAATAAAAATACATTGGTTTTTAAACGTTATTATATAACTTTTAAATAATGTTAATAATATACATTTTAAATTATTTTTTTAAAAAACGGAAACGTAAATTACTTACGAATAAACGAATAAAAGTGTTATTTACCGTAATTACTTAAAACATTTAAATAACGTTAATATTCGTCGAAAAAGTTTTTTAATATTTTTATTAAATGTTACCGTTTATTTTCATTAATAATTTTCTTTTTTATATTATTTTTAATTTAAAAACGAATTAAAATAATATAAAATATATAAATATTATAAAAATATATTAAGTTTATAAAAATCTCGTAATTTTTATTATTTTAAATAAAAAAATAATATTATACATATTATATTATTTTTAAAATATACGTAACACGTTTACGACGGGTAATTTCTCATTTCTTAAATTATCATTATAAAGTTTATAATAATATTTAAATATTAAATTATTTATTTTAAATTCGTATTAAAATTTATTCGTATATTAAGTTTATTTTAAATAATTTATATAAATTATTTTATAAGTAATTAATATTTATATCATTTTTTTAAATATCTTAAACTTTTAAGTTTTATTAAAACGTTAATCGATTAATATTTAATCCATGTTTATCGTAAAAATTTTTAAAAATTTATTTTTAAGTAACATTTAATTTTAAAAATTAATACGTAATTTACTTTTTATATAAGTTTAAATTAATTTATTATCGTGTTATATTAAAATAAAAATTAATATTAAAACTTTTATATAAAATTTAAAAATTTAATTAAAACTTTTAACATGAAAATATAAAAAATTTAAATATATTTATTTATATTAAAAATAAATAATCGTTAAATATTATATTAAGTTAAGTTAAAACTTAAACTTAATAATAATTTATCCGTTTATAAACTCATTAAAATATAACGAACATTTATTAAACTTTAAAAGTTAAATTATTAAAAAAAAACATTATACGGTACGAAAACGTTTAAAATTACACGGTTATAACTTTTATAAAAATCTTAATTATAAAAATGATTTTTAAGGGTAAATATAAGTAATATTTAAGTAATTATTAATTAATAATCATTAATTCGATTAATTATTATTATAAATAATATCATTTTTAAAAATAATCGTAATTTTCGAAATATCGAAACGTTTATTATAATTATATTTAATATATTTAACCTTTTTTAATTTTATAATATATAAATAAACTTAATCGGGTAAAACATTTATACACGTTTTAATAAATACCGTATTTAATAAAACGGGAAAATATTATTCGAATATAATTATAAAATTTAAATTAATTTTAATTACGATTAAACCTCGAATATTATATAAAACACGAATAATACATTTTTTTACATTTATTTTTTTTTATATTAATAATACCGAATAATATTATTTATTTAAATATAATTTAATTTTTAATTAATGTTATTTTAAGTATTTAAATACTTAAATAAATAAATAAATAAATAAACGTGTTATGTTTTTTAATTTTTAATTAAAAACGATAATTCGTTTATAAAATAATAAACATTATTTTCGCATTTTTTTTAATAATAACTTTATATTCGAAAAAATTATAAAAATATAGTTAAATAATTAATTTAACTTTTTTTTAATATTTTTAAACGTTATTTTTAAAATTCGCAATTATTATAAGTAATAATAAATGCTTTTTATTATTAAATTCTTTTTTTTCCTGAAAAAAACCTTTTTTAAACGTAAAAAACATTAAATATATAAATAAACGAGTTAAATTAACTATCGAAAACATGTTCGATAATTATTACGTTATTTTAATATTTATATTTTAATAAATTAAAAACGCTAAAAATTTAAACGAAGATTTAAAAAAATACGTTAAACGTGTTAATTTAATATTATTTAAAGAATAATTAAAAAATTAAAATTTTTAAAACTAATTAAAATATATAAATAATATTCGATAAAAGTTTAAATAAATTTCTTAAAAATTTTCCACTTTATTAAATATTTTAAAAAACGTTTTTTTTTCGATTTATGCGATTAATAATATTTACGATAATTTCGTTCGTTTAAAATTATTATCGAACTTTTAATATAATAAAATTATTAAACTCCGCCGTAAAATTACGATTCCGAAATGCTTAAAATGACTTATTAATTTTCTAAAAAAATATTAAATTTTTAATAAAAATTATATTAAACATTTTTATCGTTTACCTTTTAAAATATAACGTAAATTTCTTAAATATTTACTAAAAAAAATTAAATTTTATAGTTTAAAAAAAGTAAACGAAATTACGGAAAATACTTTCGATTTTAAAATTTTCCATTATTACACCGGGTACGACATTAAGTCCGTTTTTAAGTAATTAAAAAAAAGTTTTATATTTTAAAAATAAAAATCTTCGTTAATAACGAATAACGGGTAATTTAAGGTAAAATTTAATGTTAATTCCGCTTTAAAATAATTTACGAATATATATATATAAAATATTTCTTTCGGTTTTTAATTTATATAATAATATTAACCATATAATAAATACGTTTTAATAAATATATAAGTAAAACGGTCGTTATTTCGTTATTAATATATAAAATAATGTATAATTTATATTATAAAATTAAATATTTATATAATTAAGTTAAATTTTATTTACTTAAATATATATATACTTATATATTTAAATATTTTAACGCCGAAATTATATTAAGTAAATATTTAAATATTTAAGTACTTAAATAATTATTATAAAATTAAATTAAAAACTTTTATAAATATATATATTACGATTTATTACATATTATATAATAAGTTACATTTTAAGTAACGTTATGTAAATTCATTTCGAAAAAAATAAAACGGCGGTAAAATAAAATAAAACTATTATTTAATTTAAAAAAAAAATAATATAAAAAAATAAATAATTATAATAAAATCGTTTAAATTATATATTAGTTTAATTATAAAGTTTTTAATAATTAATTATTTTATAAATTTTCACGTTTTTATATTAATAATTAAAGTTTATTTTATATTTTTACTTATTATTATTTATATTAACTTAAATTATTTTTTTAATTTATTACATTAATTATAAATCGTTAAAATTAATATAAAGAAAATTTTATTTATATATTACTTAATAAATGTTCGAAGTTTTTTAAAATTAATTATTAATATATTTTTAATATTAACCTCGAATTTAATAAAAAATAATATTATAATTATAATTTTCCATTTTATTTATTAATTATTATGAAAAAGTTTATAAACTTAAACTAAAAAATTACTTTTAAAAAGAATTTTATTATTAATAATAATATTATAATTTATATTATAAAAGCCGAATTAATAAATACGAGTAAACGTTATAAATTTATTAATTTTTTATAAAGAAAAAAAATTATAATTAATGGAAAATAATAACATTTACGTTTAAATAATTTTAATTATAATAATTATTAATATAACTTAGATTTATTTAAAAATAATAAACGTTTTTTTAAATTTAATAATATTATAATTAATAATATTTAAAATAAGTTTAACGTAATTAAAAAAAAGTATAAATAAAAGATAAATTTAATTATCTTTATAATAAATCGAATAAAACGGGATATTATTTTAAAAATAACGGTATACATTTATTAATATTTTATCGATAATTTCGTAAGCTTTTTAATTTTTACATTAATTTATTTAAAAAAATAACGTAAGTATTTTATAAAATTTTTATTTAAAATGAAATTAATATATGTAAAATAATTAATCGAATTAATATTATTTTTAAATAAAATATAAGTTTTAATAATATATTTTTTTAAAATTTTTTAATAGAAAATATATATTTTACTTTTTCATTTATTATACGGGATATTTTTTATAGGAAAAAAATGCGATTCGTAAAATATATTTAATTAAAGTTATCGTTAAGCTTAAAAATGACGGTAACGAAATTTATCGAATATAATATTATAATATTATTTATAATTATAAACGAAAATATTATATTATAAAAAAAAAATAATAATTATATTAAAAAATTATTATATATTATTTATATATTAATATTTTTAAAAGAAATACCATTACCGAATATCCCTTGAAAACGCATATTATTTATGTTAAATTAATTTTCCTTAATTTTATTTACATTAACGTTTTAATAAACGATTAAAGGTAAATTACGAAGAAAATTTTTTAAATTAAAAACTTTATTATTAAAAACTTAAATAAAAAAACGAATAATAAGTTAATTATTTTTTTAATAAAATTTACTTAAATATTAATTAATATATAAATTATAATTTAATAAAATAATAAAAAAATAAAAATATTATATTTTAACGATATTAAAATTATAAAAAATAAAACGAGTAATAAATTAATTAATTTTTAAATAAATTTTATTTAATTATAAATTAATTAAATATACGATAATATAACGAAATAATAATAAAATAAAAGCCGATCGATTTAATTCCCCGTTAATTATAATATAACGTTTTATTTATAAAACTTAATTTATTTAATTTATTTAATTTGTTATTTAATGTAAAATCGATTATATAAAAAGCATGAATTTATCGAAAATTAACCGTATAAAATGGTTATAAAATAACGAGCTAAATATTTAATAACGAACTTATTATAATATATAACGTTAAAAATAAAATTATAATTAATTTTAAACTTTAAAGTTTAATAAAAATTAACACTTAAAAGCGAAAAGTTAATTAATTTTTAATGGATATTTTTAATAAATATAATTTTAATAAATTAATAACTCGTTTAAATCCTCGAAAAAATAAACGTTTAAATGTTTATAAAAATTAAAATTTAAATTAACGTAAAAAAACTTAAATTCGAGTTAAATATTAATATTTATTTAATACGTTATATATGTAATTTTATTATTAAATTTAAAATAAAGAAATTATTCGAATAAAAAAGAAATAATTACATTATATTAATATTTTAATATTAATTAATAAATGGTTATTATTTTTATATTTATTTATTATAGTATTATAATTAATTAATTAATTATTTTTTTAATTATTTACTTAAAAAAACGCGTTTAACGTTTAAATAATTAAATAATATTTTTTAATTTATTTAATAATATTTAAATCGTGTTAAATTTAATTAATATGGTTTTACATTTACATGTTTTCGAATTCCGTTAAAATAACGTTATTTTCCGTGCATTTTATTATCGTAAACTTAAACTTTTATAATAATTATTAAATCTTTTAATCGTTTTAATATTATATATATATATACGAAACGTAATTATATTAACGAAACGTAAATATAAAACCGTAAAACTTTTTAAAAGTAAAATACGTAAAGTTTTTTTAAAACGTGTTAATATTTATTACCCGGGTTATTTTAAATTTAAATTATTACTTAACTTATATATTTTTAATAATAACGACGTCGATTATTTTATAATATATTATTTTTATTATATTATAATTAAAAATTATTAAACGTTAAATAAAAAAAAAACTAAAATTACGAACGAATTTTTTTTATTTAAATTTTTTTAATTAATTTTTATTAATATATTTTTTAATGGTATATTATACGAAAATCGTTATTATTTTCATGTTTTAAGTTATACGAATAATAAGTATTTTTATTTATTTTTAATCGAAATAAGTTTTTTATATATATGTAAATTTATATTTTATTATATTATTTTTCGAATATTAAATATTTTTTAATTAAATGTTATTATTTTAACGTAACATAAAGTTTAAATACGAAAAAAACAATAACGATAAAAATATTAATAACGACGAAAATAACGAAAAAAATTTTCTTATTATTTTTTATTATAACGAGTTTTATCGTATTATTAACGTTTTAATTAAACTCGATTTTACTTATATTATCCTTTTTATAATAACGGTTTAATTTAATTTTAATTTTATAAAAAAATATTTTTTTTTTAATACGTAATATAATAATTCGTTTAACGATATTTTAAACTTAATATTTTTTCGTACGAATTTACATCGCGATTTTAATTGAAATAATATTATTTTCGTTATAAAATTTAATATCCCGGCTTTTTATTATTAAATTATCGGCCGTCGTTAAGTTTTCGATTATTATTAAATTATTAAAAATAAAACTATCGAGCGAATTTTTCGCTATTAAACGGTGGAGTTATAAAAAATTAACCGTTATTAAAATTAACGGGTAATTAATCGTTAATCCCGTTATTAAACCGCGGAGTTTTAAATGTTTTCGCTTTAAATCGAATAATTTTAAATATTAATACTCGAATCGTATTTATTATTAATTTATGTAATTTATTTTCCGGAAAAATCGAACGAAAATAACTTTTAAATAATCGTTTAATTTTAAAATATTAAATATAATTTTTTTTATAAAGTTTTCGTTAAATATATTTTCGTTTATTTTACATGGTTTTTTTTTAATAACGTTATTATATTATTTTTTAATATTAATAATATAAATCGTTAAATTATTACACTTTTACTTTTTAATAATAATGGTATTAATAAATTAAAATAATATAAATAAAAATTTCGTGGTAATTTTCTTAATAAACCGCGGACCGGGATTCGTGCGAACCGAAAAAATATAAAACGTTTTCGGTTTAATAATAATGTTAACAATATCGACGATAACGACGATAATAATAATAATAATAATGTTTTTATTAATTTTTTTAATTCTAAATTTTACGACGTAATATTCGATAATATTTATAATTAATATAATTTAAATAATAAACTTTTAAAAAAACGAATTAAACCGTTAAATTTAAAACGCGAATATAATAATAATAATAAAATTTTTAATTAATTTCGAAAGTTTTATTTTATTAAAATAAACGTGGAAATTAAATTAAAGTTAATTTCGTTATATAAAAGTTAAAATAATGGTAAAAGTTTAATTACGAATATAATAAACCGTAATAATTTTATAAATAAAAATTTTACGAATAAAAATTTAATAAAACGAAAAATTTTATAACTTATATAATAATTAAATAAAAAATTACGATTATTATAATTTTATTTAAATGGTAAATAACGTGTTTAATATAAAATAATGCGTTTTATTAATTAATAAAATATAATTATTTCTTTACGAACCATTTTTTTAAATATAAACTTAATATATTTTTTCTTAATTTTTTAATTAATTAAAACTTTTTATTAATTTAAAAGTTTTTTTTTCATTAATTAAATCGTTTATTTTAATTAATTTAATTTTAATAATTAATGAAAAAAATTAAGTTAATTAAAATTAAACTTAATTCGAATAAATGTTATATATAATTTAAAAAAAAATTAATTTTAATTAAATTTAATAACGGAACTTAATTAACTTATTTTAAAAAAAATAATAATTAAAAACTTTTTAATTAATTAAAACTTAATAATTCGTTTTTAAACTTTTTAATATACCGCGTTATACTTAAATTAATTAAATTATATTTAAAATAATTAAACTTTTAAACCATAAAGCGAAAACTTAAAAAAGCGAAAACTTTTAAATTAAACTTATTAATCGGCAAATAATATTATTAAATAATTAAAATTATATAATATTATTAAATTTTTTTAATCGTTTATATAAAAAAAACAAAAAAATAAAGAAAAAATAATGCATAAATAATAAAAAAAACACGAAAAATTACATAACAATTATTAATTTAACGAATAAATTTTTAAAATAACTTTAATTTTTTATTATAAAAATATATAACGATATATATTTAATTAAAAATTTTATTACCCATTTACCGGTTATTAACCCATGAAGTATTATATTAAGTTAAATATTTAATAAAAAATTTATAATATATTAATTAATTTAATATAATTTAAAATCGGTTAATATATTTTTAATACGCGCGTTACTTAATATAAATGAAAAATATTAATATATATAATTAAATTAAAGTTAATTTAATGAATTTATTTTAAAAAAAAACTTATTATACGTATTATTATAATATATAAACACGTTATTTTTTACATTATTATTTAAAAAAAAATCGATTTTTAATATCGTTAATATTATCGTTATTTTTACTTTTACTTTTAATTTTATTATCGGCATTATCGTTATTATTATCGCTATAATATAACTTTAATTATTTATAAAATTATTCGTCGTTTAAAAAGTAATTATTTTATCGATTATTAAGTTTATATTCGTTAAATATTAATTCCATTTAACTTATTTAAAATAAATATAATAAATTCGTGGAAATATCGTAAATTATTTCGTTAAAACTTTTTTTTTTACTTCGTGTACCGGTCGTTTTAAAAAATAATAATGGTATTTTATATATAAATAATTACTTAATAATTTACTTATTTAATATTTTAAAATTAATAAAATATATTCCCTCGTTATCGTCGTTATTAAAAAACATAATCACGAAATTAATAAAAATAAATTAAATAAAACGAACGAAAAAAAACTTTATAAAAACTTTACGAAAAAATAAACATAATATATTTTAATATAAAATAAAAATTTTCATATTAGAATCGGCGGATTTATTAAGTAAATAAAATATATAAATAATTAATTAATATTTAAAAATATTAAAATTTAAATTAAATTTAAATAATATGGTTAAATGGTTTTAATCCTAAAAAAAATAAATATTTTTACGAATAAATATTTTATTATTAAAAACATTATAAACAACTTTAACTTTTTATATATTTAAAAAACGACGCATATTATTAATTTTTAATTATCGTTTTATGTTTAAAAATATAATATAACATTTTTTAAATAACGTTAAGCTTATTATAATATAATAAAGTTATAAATCCGAATCGTATATAAAATAAAAGTTAATTTAATTAATAAATAAATTAATATTAATTCGTAATTTTTCTTAAAGTAACGGTAAATTATAAGGAAATTTTTAATTATCGAAATTATAATAAATTAAAAACGGTGGGTTTATTAATTTAATATAATTAATACGTTATAAATAAACGAATGTATATTATAATTTAATTATTAATATATTTAAAAATATAAAAATAATATTTTTTAATAAATAATATTTCGGTTCGTAATAATAAATTACTTAACGAAAATAACGTAAATAAGTAAAAATTAATTATTTCGCCGTTCTTTTTAAACTTTTTATCATTTTCTTAAACATTGCTTACAACGATATAATAAACTTAATATATTAATAAATAATATAATTTACTTAAATTTAATGCATTAAATAATATTAAATAAATTAATTATAAATATTTAAAATAATATATTTTAATTTTAAACATTAATTTTATACGAATAACATTAATAAAAAGTAACATAAACGATAAAAAAAACTTTAATTACATTCTTTTAATTATAAAAAGTTATAATATATAAAATAAATAATAATAAAATTAATGTTTTAAAATAATATATAAATATAATATATAATTAAATAAAATATATTAAAAATAAATTATTATATAAACGGTTAATGTAAATAAAATAATTATTTTCGAAGTAATAATATTTTTATTTTTATAATTTATTTTAATTATATATTATTTTTTATTTTAAAATTAGCTTTTTCTTTTATTAAAATATACATTTTAATTTTAACTTTTCATAAAACGATTAATTTTAATTAAATAAAAATAAATTAAATTTTATTAAAAAACCCGTTCGAAACCGAATCGATTAATATAAGTTACATTTAAATAAACTTTATAATTCGTTATTTAAATAAACTTAAAATTTATTATATATTTTTATAAAAGATTTAAAAACTTTAAATTAAAAAATTATTATATAATTTTATTAATAAGTTAATACAATTAGCGTAAATATAACATTTTATATATAAAATAATCGTAAAATAATATATTATTTTTTCTTATAATATTTTTTATTTTAAATTTAAATAACATCGCGAATAAATATTTTACGTTAAAATAATTTACGTAAAATGTTTATTAAATAATTTACGATTAATTAAAATTAAATGCATGAAATTTAACTTAAAATTAATCGAATTATAAAAAAAGCCGTTTTAATTTAACGATATTTTGGATTAAAAAAATCTTAAAATTACATAATAACTTTATATTTACTTTTTTAATATATGTAATAGTTTCGGAATTTATATTTTAAATTAAAAAATTAAAAACTTTAAATGTAAAATCATTATACGATTATATTATATTTTAAATAAATGTTATTTAAATAAAAAATATTAATATATTTTTTAACTTTTTAACTTTTATAAATTATTATTAAATTATAATATTAATTTTTTAATTAATAAAATTATTATAATTTTTCTTTATTTAATTTATTTAATTTCATTAATTCGTTATTTTTTCTTCGTTTAATAATTAAAGTTTATTAAACTTTTTTAACTTTAAGTTTTATAACTTTAATTTTTATATTCACTTTATTAATTAAAACGGAATATTTATCTTATTTAAATTATTCGTATAATATCATTAATTACGGCTTATTAATTACATTATTTTAAATATTTTTAACTTATTTATTTAATATTATAAATAATTTTTAACGATATTAAATTATTTTAACAGGTTTAATTATTAAAATAAAACTACGATTAAGGTTTAAAAAATAATTATATTTTATAATAAAATTTTTTATATTATCTTTAAAATGTTTAATAATAAAACTTCATTTAAATTTATTTCCTTTTATTTTAAAAAAGTCATTTTCGGGTGGTTTTAAGTTATTTAATTTTAATAATAATTCATTAATTTATGTAATATACGACCGGGGAACTTTTATTAAAATTCCGAAAAATTATTAATAATTTTTTTTTAAAAATTTTTAAATCGTTAAGAAACGTTTTTTCGAAAATATTATTATTCTTACGTAATTAAAAATAATCTTCATGAATATATTTAAAGTATCCTTTTAATTAATATTATTTTTTTAAATTATTTTAAAAAACGTTTTCGATTTTTTAAAAAATAAATATAAAATATAAATAATTTAATAATTATAAGTTTATAAAATATTTTAAAATAACGTTTTAATTCGATATAAAGTTTTCGAAAGTTTTAACATTTATTTAACGTTTTATTTATTATAAATTTTATTAAAATTTACTTTCGTTCGTTTAACTTTATTTTTAACTTTATTATTTTTTAAAATATTAAAAATATACATTTTTTACTTTTTCGTATTAATTAAAACCGTGAAAAAGTAAGGAATTATATATTTTTTTCTTAATTCCCCCGGATTATTTAAATCGTAATAAATCGATAATAAAATAAATTTAAATTTAAATTTTTTAATTAATATAATGGTTTTACCATTAAATTTTTAAATTAAAGAATTTTTAAACGTTTATAATATTTTAACTTCGTAAATTAATTTCGATTAAAGAATGTTTTTAATAATTAAAAATTATAAAACTTTTATTAAAAATAATAAAATCATGTTTTTAATTAAGTAATTTATAAATATTATAACGATTTTAAGAATTATTTTATTATATTAATTATCCGGTAAAACGTTTAATAACGTAACGGTAACTTTTATAAGTTTCGTAGTTTTTTTAAAAAAAGCTAATAATTTTATTAATTTTTTACTAATTTTTATATATTTTATTATTAAAATTATATACTTATTTTAATTAATATAATCGTTTAATTTATATATATTTTTAAATAATTTCAATACGTGATTTTAAACGTTTAATACCGTACTTTTTATTAATATTATTTTATATTTACTTTATAAAAATTTAAAATATATTTTAATCGTATTATGTTAATAAACGTTAAAGTTATTTTTATAATTTTATCGGCTTTTTTATTATTTCGTATATAAGATTTTTTCTTTTTTTTTAATTTTTCATAATAAATTATATTTTTTTTATATACGTATTTAATATTTTACTTACATTATAATAAAAATTTTATTAACGTTATAATTTTACTTTTTTAATTTTATTAATTATATTAATTTTAAACCGGTTATTTAAAAGTTAAAAAAAAAATAACTTTTATTCGTTTTTTATAATAATAACCGAGTTATTCGAAAAAACTCGCCGTGATATTTTAACAATTAATTCATTTTTCGAATTTACTAATAACTTTAACGATTTAAATTTTTCGAAACGAAATATAAATATTATAATAAAATATATTAATAATATAAAAAATAAAAAATAAATATAAAAAAATTTTATAATTAAATTTAAAACGTTAATAAAATATTATAAAAATTTTATTTTTAAAAAACGGCTTAAATTAAAACCTTTAATTAACGATAAAAAGTTAATTTCCGGTAAAATGTACCGTGTTTAATTTATAATTATTTTAAATTCGTTTTTAAAGTTTAAATTATTAAATTAAACGTTAAATATTATTAATAATCCGTTTTAACCGTAAATATTAAGTTTTAAAAAATTTAAAAAAACTATTAAATTAATTACTTTAAATCGGGTAATTTTTAATATCGAAAATCCGTTAATTTTTAATATTTCACTTCGTTTTACTTTTTTCGTTTAAATAAAAATATCGCATTTATTTTTTCTTTTTTATATTAATAACATTTTAATAATAAAATTATAATTAAACTTTAATATAAATAACTTATTTATATTATAATTTAAAAATATAATAATAAATAATAAATTTCGTATAATTAATAAATATAAATAAATAAATAATTTCATTATTTTTAATTTTATTATTTTTTAATTATTTAACCGATTATAAATAATTTAATACGTTAATTTTTATATTATGAAAAATATAATTAATTAACGATATATTTTTTAAGTTATAACGTATAAAACGTTTTAATAAATAATTAAAATGCCGAAAAATTATTAATTACGCGTTAATCGCATGTTATTAAATCGAGGTAATTCGGTTTTTATTAATATTAAAAATAACGAATTAATTAACTCGTTTTTTTATTAATTAATTAATAATAATCGTCGCGTTACCGGTTTATTTATTTAAATATACGGGTTTTTTTTAACGAAATGGCTTATCGTTATTATATAAAACGTTTTTAAAGTTTTAATTTAAAGTAAAATGCCGATATATAACCATTTTTTAAATATAAATTTTTATTAAAAGTTTTATTAAAATTTTATAAAATATACGTTTTTTTAATTAAAATACATCGTTACGAATTTCGTAACGATAAGTTTAATAACCTTTAAATTAAAAAGCATAAAAAGCCTTCGATTATAAAGAATTTAATAATCGAAAATTTTCCAATTTTAAAAAAGTGAAAAAGTAAAAATATGTTTTAATAAATTAAAAAACGGGTAAAACTTTTTTATTAATCGTTATTAAATTATATATTTTTACTTAATAAATTATAATAATTAAAATAAATAAATTATAATTAAATATTTTATTATAAAAATAATAATTTAATCGTTTTAATTTTTAACCCGCGAATCGTATATTCCGAAAATAAAACGTAGTTAAACTTAAAAAATTCCGCGGTTTTTTTAAAATTATTAAATAATATATTTATTTACATAAGTAATTAATAATTATTATTATTTTATTAAAGTTTAATGGTATATTAAAATTTACATTTCGAATTTTAATATAAAATAAATTATTTTAACTTAATTTAAATTATTAACGATATAAATTAAAAAGAAAATAATAAATATATAAAAAATTAAATAAAAATAAAATAAAAGAATGTATTCTTTAACGAAATTAAATTAAAAACGAATTTTAAATATATTAGGTTTTTAATAATATCATTTGAAATTATATAATTTTTTAAATAAAAAAATACATTAATTAAATTATAAAAAAACTAATTTTAATTATAATTATTATTTAAAGTTATTATTTATACGTATTTATTAAATTAATTTAAAAGTTATAAAATTATAATTAAATACATTTAACGAAGTTATTATATTAATTTTTAAAATTAACTTAAATTATTACGGTTTTTCGAATTTATTATTTAATTTATTATTTTTTATTTACATTTTAATTATTATATTAAATTAAAACGTGGTAATTTTATATTATAAAAATATTATATATAAATAATAAGATTTTTAAATGCGTTTTTATAAACTTTTATAAATAAAACATTATTATAATAAATTATTAATTATTAATAAATAAAGGTATAAAAAATATATAAAAATAATCGTGTAAATATTTAAAGGAAAATATTTAATTTAAAGTAAAAAACCATGTTAAATTTTTACATAAAATTCATTTATAAGTAATTAATTAATATAATAATATAAAGTTTATATTATAAAAAACGAAACATTTTATTACGATTTAATATTTTAAAGTAATTAAATACGTACTTACCGTATTATTTAAATACGTAAATAACTTAAGTAAAAAAATAATTAAAAACGACCGGTGTTATTACGCATTATTAACATTAAAATTATATATTTTACACTTAAAAAAAATTAATATAATATAATAATTATTCATTTCATATATTTATTACATTAATATTAATTAAGTTATTTTAAAATAAATATAAGTAAAAAAAAATGTTTTTTTTATTAAATTTAATTTTTAATAATATTTAATTATTAAATGTTTTATATTTAAAAATTATTATAAAACTCGATTAAAAATTAATTAATTACATGTTATTTTATTTTACGTTATAATTAATATTATTATAAATTATACGATTTTTAAAACCGATTAAGGGATAATTAAATTATTAAAAAGTAATATTAACGATTAAAAAAAATGCGATTAACGTAAATTAAAATTTTAATTATAAATTAAATAATAAAACGTAATAAAAAATGCGGGTTTAAATGAAAAAATATGTAATTATATATATTTATATTTAAAAAGCGTTTATTATAAGTACATTTTAATAATATATAATTACTTATTAATAATAATTTCTTTATAAATAAATATTATAAAAATTCCTTAAATTAAATAAATTATTCCGTATTATATTAATATTTTTTTAATTAACGGAAATTTCTAATCGTGAATATATAAAATATATTTTTAAAATAAAAAATATATATTTTATTAAGTTTATTATTATAATAATATCTTTTAACCACGTAATTATAAGTTAAATATTTTATCTTTTAATTTATTATAATATCGTTTTTTATTTTAAAAATATTATTTTATTACTTTATTTTTTTTATTTTATTTCGATTAATCGAACTTTTTCTTTTAATTATAATTTAATATATTTAAAACGTTAATAATAAATATAAACCATTTTATATTTTATTATAAATATTTATAAAAAACTTCTTTCATTTTAACATTTTTTCTCGAAATTTTATTCTATTATTAATTTTAATTAATTTTAAAACATAATTAAATCACGATAAAATATTAATATTTTAAAAATTTATCGTTTATAATTTTTTTCTTTTTTTTAATAAAAATTTATAAATATTATTTAATAATAATTTAATTATATAAATTTAAAATTTCATTAAATAATAAATATTTAATAATTATATATATATATTAATTTTACTTTTATTACTTTTTTTTTAATTACTATTTAATTTAACTTTTTAAAAAATGTTTTTATTAATATTTAAATTTATAATTAAACTTAATTATAATATATTTTAAGTTAAATTATAATTTTTATTTATTTTGTTTATTAAAACGTAATATTCCTTTCGAAAATACGGGTAAATGTTTATATAATTAATATTAATATATATATATTTTATAACTTTAAAATAATAACATTAAAATTTATCGTCGTTTTATTTTATCGTTTTAAAATATAACATCGTTTATTTTAAACTAAACCTTTTTAATATAATAATATTTATAATATAAAAATTTATTATTTTAATAATATTTTATAAAGTAATTAAATTTATTAATATAATATTTAATATAATAAAATAAAACTTTAATTTTAATAATAATTATTTTAATTATAAAAAATTAAAATTTAAAATATAAACGCATTAATTAAATAATTATTAATTAAGAAAAATTTAATATATTTAATAAGTAATTAACCATTAAAAGCTCGAATGTAATTACGAAATTTTTGCTTATTATATATGTATAAATCGATCGTAATAAAAGTTAAAATATTTAATTATTATACACGTAATACGTTATATAATTAATATACGAAATTTCGTTTTTAAACATTTTTTAAATAATTTATAACTTCATTATTATAAAAAAAGTTTTAAAAATAAAATTATTTATTAAAAATAAATTATTATTACGTATATTAATAATTATATAATAAATAAATAATAATTTAATAATAATTAAATAATAATTTAATAATAATTAAATAATAATTTAATAATAATTAAATAATAATTTTACGATAATTAATTAATGTTTATTTCGTTTTAATTTAACGAAATAATTTAACCGTTTAAATTTATTCGAAGTGTATTATTTACATAAATAATAATATATTTTATTATAAATAAAGTATTAAAAAAATAACTTATAAACTTTTTTTTTTTAATATTACATTTTATTATAAAATAATTTACGTTTATATTATAAAATAAAAACGATTTTTAATATATTCATTTTAACATTTAATATATAAAATTTAAATTAATAAATTAAAACATTAAATGCGATTTTAAACGCGTAAAATTCACATTCGATTTTTAAATAATTTTACGATAAATATTATAAACTTATTATTTAATCGAAGTTTAATTATTATTCGATTAAAGTTTAATTATTATTTAATTAAAATTTAATTATTATTCGATTAAAGTTTAATTATTATTTAATTAATAATTATATTATATTAATTTATTAATAAAACTTATTTTAAACTTAAATATAATTAATTAAAAACCACCGGGTATTAATATTAATATTATTTTTTTAATTTTTATTAATATATATATTAAAATAAAAATCGCGTTTTTTTGCCGGTTTTAAATTACGTTCGATTACGAAAGTTTAAAACTTAAATAATTAAAAAAAAACAATCATTTTTTAAATAACTTTTATAAAAAAAACTAACATAAATATATATATAATTTTTTTAAACTTTCGCGTTTTAATTAAGAAATATTATAATAAAATATAAATATAACTTTTATATTTATTATTATTTATTTATTTTATTATTTATTTAACGTTTAATAATAATTAATTAATATTAAATATATAATCGAAATAAATTTAAGTTTTAATATTATATATAACGTTATATTTAAAAATAAATTTATTATATATATTAATTTATTATATTTATTTTATATATTAATAATAATAAATTTAACGATATTAACGTAATTTTCATATTAAAATTAATACGTATAATTTATATAAATATTTTAATTTTAATATAATTAACATAAAAAACCGATTTACCATTATTAAAAATGTTTACTTCGAAAAAAAAGTTAACGGGTAATTTATAAATAAAATTATTATTTAATTTTTATTTAATTTTTATTTAATCTTTATTTAATTTTTATTTAATCGTTATTTAATCGTTATTTAATCGTTATTTAATCGTTATTTAATTGTTATTTAAACTTTATTAACTTTTTAATTAAATGTTTTTCGTAAATTTATTTTTATAAAAAAATAACGTGATTTTATTTTCCTTTATAAACTCGGGTTAATAATTATATAATTAATAAATATTATATTAATTAATACTTAATAATTATAACCCGTTAAATAATAATATATTTCGATAAATCGTTAATAATTTAAAAGAAATTACGTAAATTAATATTTAAATACGTATAATATTAATTAAATTATTATTAATAATAATTAATAAATAAAATTTAAACTTTATCGTTAAATAAAGTAATATATTTTATTATTTTATATATTATATTATTTTTAATTATATTATATTATAAAAATTAATATATTAATATTAAAAATAATCGTAAAATAATAATTTTAAAAAATAATTTTATTAAACTTAATATATTAAATTTAAATAAAAATAATAATATAAATAAAAAACTTATTTAATTAATTATATTTTTTATTAAATAATTTTTAATTAATTTATCGTTAAGTTAATTTTTTAAAAAATAAATAAATAATTTTAATTTTTTTAATAAATTTTTTTAAAATTTATTCGAAATAATTAAAAATGTTAAAAAATATAATATTTTATTAAAAACTTTATTAAATTTATTTTTTCTTTTATTATTTAACGTAAAAAAAAACCCCGATAATTATAATTATAAAAATAAATAAAACGTTTATAATAATAATTAATATAAAAATAAAATTAATATTATAATATCGCCGGAATTAATAACGATTAACTTTATTATAAAAAAGCACCATTTATTTATTTCGAGTAATAAAAAAAACAAAGCAAAGTTTAAGCTAAATAATAATATTATCCCGTCGGGAAAGTATTAATTAAAATTAAAACGGTAAAAATTATCATAATTCCTTCCTTTCTAAAAGCTTTATATTTAAATTTCCACTATTTTTTAAGTTGAAATAAATTTTTTTTTAATAAAATGAATTAATTCGTTGATTTGATTACGTAAGAAAAACTTAAAATGCGGAAACGTTTTAATGCTTTGGCGGTTTAAGGGATTTGGCCCGCCGTCCCAGTCGACGGCGGCTTGGTTACCAGGACCCTTCCAATTACCCTCCGTACTCGCAAGTGCTTTCTCGCCGTTGGGCTTTTTCTCGACTGCCGCAGCCGGTGCGCCTTTGACAATGTCTTTCACGAATCCGTTTGATACGTTGGAGCCATCTGTCGAGGCAACGGTAGCTGCACCGTCGCATCCTTGCTCCAGCGAGATATCGCCATGCGCACCTCCATCGTTGGACGCCTTGACCTGGAACTCGCCCCACGTAGCTGGCTGCTGGTCTCCGCGCTGAACGCGGCCTTTGAAACCAAGTTCCAGCGCCACATGAACGGTCTGGTTAGGGCCGACATCGACATGCTTTAGCGGGTGGTCGAAGTTAGCACCCGCCTCTCCATTGCCGTTCCAATAGTTGTCGTAAAAAAAGTACGTGTTCTTCCGGGACGATTTGTTAGTTAGCTGAATACCGGGGCCAAGTGCAGAGGCGGAGGCAGAGGCAGAGGCAGAAGCAGTGGCAGAAGTAGCGGCAGCCATCATCTTGATGCCGCTGGCGGGCGCTTCATTATTGGTCACCGAGGCGGCTACCAATGTGGCCTCTTGACCGGTGAACGGCTTGGAAGGATCAGGTGCAGCGTTCCCGTCCTGGAAGATGTTAGTTCTCGAGAGATGGAAATACCATTTCTTCACCATTAAGCTGTATCTTACGCTGTAAATAATAAGAATGTCCTTGCTACCGTTGCCGGCCTTGCTCTGTGCGTTATCCGCGGGATTGCCACCATTCGGTCCCCTTGACTAAATGTTAACAGTAGCTCAGGATTTAGGCAATGCATACTACTACGTAGGTACGATAGGCACCTAGTATGTAAAGGACGGCTCACCAAGCGCCCACACCAATGTACGTTCGACCATTCGCGAAGGTCCTCACGAACTCCTCTAAGGGCCGAAACTCTTTCGGGGCTCCGATACGCTTAACGTTTCCCTTGCCGTCAAGGAACACATGGCCATTAAGCTGGTTCTTCTTATCCTGAGGAAGTTTATGCCAAGCTTGATTACAAGCCTGCATGAAGTTCTCGAGGCCCTTGTATTTTCCAGCAGGGTCGCCGACCTGCTGGCAAGTCATGTTACCGCCAGCACCACAGATGTTGCTAATGTCGATGACATCGTTTCCCATGTAGCCGTGCTTAGTGATCTCGCATTGCTCGCCAATGACGCCCTCATGGACGGCGATTATGGCGCCTGAGGTGCCATCGGCGGCTTGGACACTAGATTGGCCATTGGCATTGATAGTCAGGTCCTTGTTACCATTGTAACCATGGCATTGGAAGGTCTGAGGGTGGTTGGATCTGTTATGAATCTTAAGATAATGCATGTTGGCTCGAATTTCTCGTATGCGTAGGTAGGTAGGTAGGTATACTTGATGTCTCGATGATATGAATGTGTGGTTGCTAAACTAGAAGGAAATTCAGGATATCTTATACTTCGACGGCTACGGACGCTTCTGCATACTAGTCTCTACCTATATCTACCTACGCCTTAAGTAATTCTAGAGGAAAGAATAACACGTGCAATATACAATAGCTACCTACTTCTCTTCAGAAACCACGATTTCAAGTGAAAACTTACTGTATGATGGTATCCGCACGTTGAGCTGAACGAACTTAGCCACCACCAATATTCAGAGAACATCATTATAAAGTCCTATTTTTTAGAATTAAACCATCACGGGAATCTTCGCCATAGTCATGAGATCCAATAATGCGGCAAAAAGATCAGAAATGCAATACTTTGCCGCAAAGGATCATTAGTGAGAACTAGGCTCTGATGTCATAGTAAACTAACAACGCCCTCTGGTAGACAATCCGACGAGGTGACAGGGAGATGGCTTACTACGCACACCTATGTCTCCTTAGAGAATAGTCTGGGGAGAGAGATAAAAAGAAGAAAAAGACCCCCCGAGCTAAATGCCGTTAGGGAATAACCCAGTGTCAGATATTAGATTCGAACTTAGCGATTACATACCTCCTAGGTAGGTAGGTAGGTAGGTAAGAATACCTAGTACCTAGTATTGACCAGCGACTCTGCCTTATATTGTATTGAATTTTCGTTGTTAGTTCATGGACTGGCGATATTTACGAGCTGACCCCAAGGAACTACCTAGTCAACGATAGATAAGCTCCTAAAATAACTAGTTTTATATCTCTTCTAGTCCTCATGATTGGGAATAAGCCACCACTGAGTCCTATCGAGCCCTGTTAAGTCAGCAATTGCCGTATTTCAATGACGACTACCTAGATACCGACGAATAGAGAGCTGAACTAAAGCGAAAGAAAAAGGTCGAGACCATGCATAGCCCGAAATTATTTCATATCATCTGATATACAGAATGCTAGGGAAGCTTGCTTAACATAACCGGTAGAATAATGTAATCATTCACCCAGGTAAAGCCGGTCTATCACTGTTGTCAGCGTGAGCCGTTCCTCCGCCTCACTTCAGCCCGACCTTGGAGCTTCTATCGATGTGTGTTGAGGTTATTTTATCTCCGGTCCAATATGTATATAAGAGTTCCTCCATTCCTTCTATCGGCACTATATCATTCATCAACATTCATAAAGTCAAACCCCATCATTATTGTAACCTCATTGCTTAATAAAAAGTTATATATCAACATTCACAATGGTTATCAAGAAGCGTCAGATTCTTTGGGACTGGACAAACTCGGCTGGCCCAGGAAACCCAGGTGTGCCTGACAAGATAAACCAAGTTCCGTTCGGTAGTAACAGCCCAGTGGCCTCCGTCGTGAACTGGAACGCATGGGTCCCTCCAGAGCTAAAGGACCGGGCTCCATTCAGGCCTATGGTCCGCGTTCTTCAGAGTACATCTGGAAACGATTGGGCTGTGATAGAAAGTTCCAAGTACCCGATCATACTCTTTTTCAACGAGCCTGAGCGTGCTGGTATAACCCCAGAGCAGGCAAAGGATATCTGGTATAAGCAGATGTTGCCCCTGAGAAAGAATAAGGGGAAGAGACTTGGATCCCCAGCGGTTGCTTCTGTAAGTTTAGCTTACTAGCCTATGTTAACAATAATGAAACTGACTACTCTACAGGACGATAATGGTCGTAAGTGGATCGAGAAGTTTATGTCGCTCGTGTCAAATGACCCTCCCGATTTCCTCTGCTTGCACTACTACTCTACCAACGCAAATGATGCCATCAAGTATATCCAAGACATGCATAACAAGTGGCCCAAACATAAAGTTGTGAGTAGACGTGATTAGATAATGCGGGCATTCGTTTGCAACTGACACATTCGAAGATGGTAACCGAAATTGCATCTATCGACCGTAACTACCAGGCCGTCCTAGCCTTCACTGTCAAGGTCTGCAATTGGATGGACAGTCAGGAATGGATCTTCGAATATGGTCTGTTCGACTTCCAGCGCAAGGTAGCCGATAATTTCGTCAGCCCGGCCGCGCAGCTCATGGACGGAAACGGCAATTTCACGGAACTGGGCAAAATATATGTCAACCAGCAGCCTATGAAGGTACCTGGAAAAGCTGATGTCTCCGAAAAAGAATTTTCCGCGGCATCTATTGCGGAAGAGGATGGGAGAACTGGAGAACCCGCGTCCCACGAGGCCAGTGATGCAGTGTTCCAAGCCGCCGAGGCCGCTGTGGAAGATAATAATGAGTTCAGCGCGTCTGCAGCTTTAGGCGGCGACCAGCAAAAAGCCCTAGACCTTCACAACAATAAAAGAAAGTCTAAGGGGCTTCATCCCCTCTCGTGGGATAACCAGCTGGCCAAGAACGCTGAGGACTACGCGAAGCATCTCGCCAAGATCGGTAAATTGGAACACTCCTCGGGTGACCAGCGCCCCAACCAGGGCGAAAATCTTGCATGGTAAGACTACAGTCCATTGATCAACACGCGTAGTAAAGATGCGAGAGTGTTTCTAACATTACTTACACATACCTAGGGCTTCTAGTTCGAACACACCCCTGGCTATGGCCGCAAAGATGTGGCTAGACGAAGAGAAGAACTACCACGGTGAGCCGATTGGGCAGGGTAACTTCGGATCTTATGGCCATTACAGTATGTCGTCTTTCAGCTATGTTTCTCCAAGGTCATACATACCTAGTGTCTACCTACCCATCTAACATATTTGTCCTCTTTAGCGCAATGCATGTGGAAGTCGACTACCAAGTTGGGCATGGGCTCGGCCAAGGATGCAAAGGGTGGTGTTTACACCGTTGGGAGATATTCCCCACCCGGAAACATCGTCGGTCAGAAGCCATACTGATCTGATATAGAGAGACTTATGGTATGAATAGGTACTTTTAGAAGAATATTGCCTACCTTGGATGGTCTATTCAGTTTCGAAATGTCTTGTATCGCCTCAGTCTGTATTTAGGTAACCGTAGTACGATCGGCTTGGCAATGGCAAGCACACGCTCTTTTAGCAAGTTATGGATGTTTAATGAAGTGCCTAGTAGTCTTGGTACAATATTTGGTTCTTATAAGTTGAAAGAATGTGGAATAGGATGATGTTGATACGTAGATACCTACATACCTAGTAGTACCTAGTCTGACTCGTAGGAACGTACAATACATGTACCGAGGATCTATGATGCATTACCCCTTTTCGTATCCACCTCGAGGTACTAGGTACATACATGTAGATACCTACTGACATTGATTGAATTACACCCAATCTCGAATACCCTCAATTATTAACACTCGCAACTTCCAGTGCGGCTAATTCCTTCTTCCCCCGTGTCTTGCTCGTTACGTCAGATGTACGCTGTTAGGTTCAAGGTTTGGTGCAAGGTTTCACAGTACCTTACCCCTATCAATACAAATACATACATACCTAAACTACCTGGGTAGTTCCAAGTTTAGTATTCTATTTTGTTTATTTCATCTTCAGGAACTCATCTATACCTACCTCCTAGGCAGAGACCATTCCAAGACCATTCAACTTATCCAACAAAGTCTACTAGGTATCTAGGTTCACCACACTCAACAATATTATCGACCATTGCAACCCAATCGGTCAATTAAAATGTGGCCGGTATCTATTGCCAGCGTAGCCGCTACGCTGTTCATCACCGGTAGGTAAACTTCTGGAAACAAAACGGGCTGTTAGCCATTATATCCGCCCCTGACGCACTAGGCATCACAGTAGGCGGATTTACTATTCCGTCATCGTGCCCAGATATCCCATCCTCCCGGTACCCCTTTGAACTTGCCAAGGGTTGGGCCGGAGTCAAAGTGGCAGATGGGTTGCATTCTCCTCGCGGATTGGTCATAGATGGGGAGGGTCGCCTCCTAGTAGTCGAGGAAGGCTTGGGAATCAGCCAGCATACAGTCGACACCAATGGCTGTATCAAGTCATCGCGAGTTCTTATATCTATGTCCGCCTTAAACCATGGCATCTATCTTGGAAAGGATGATGACACGTTATATGCAAGTTCAGCGTCTGCCGTGTTCAAATGGGCCTATGATCCAAAGAGTGGTAATACGACCGGATCACCTGTTACCATAATCTCTGGAATGTCCAGCGAGGACCACGTCTCGAGAACGTTGATCATCTCACCTAATCACCCAAACTTGCTTGTTGTCTCTCGTGGATCAAATAGCAACTTAGACTATGCAACGGTTGATCCGTCGACGGCCCGGTCTATTGTCAAGGTATTTGACATCATGAAAGTACCTAATGGAGGATATGACTACGTTAAAGACGGCTGGAACGCGGGATATGGCCTCCGAAACGAGGTTGGTCTAGTTTTCGATGGCAATAACATGTATGTCGAATCCTTCCTTGCCATTTCTCCTTTAACATATCTGTTTCCATACCTACTACACGAAATCATGGGCCCGGCTGATCCCACGTGTACCTAGGCTCTGGGGTGTAGAAAACAGCGCCGACCAACTCACGCGTGAAGAAAATGGCACATCTACGGACATCCATACGGACAACCCTGCCGAAAAACTCAACTTTCTTGGAGATATCGCAACGCCTAACAATGCCTGGTACGGTTATCCCACATGTTTCGCAATTTGGCGCCCCGATCCGGCTATCGTCGACAGCACTACCATGCAGGAGGTTGGCGTGGGTCAGCAGTTCGTCTTAGCGCCGAATAAGACATTTAATGATACAACCTGCGCCAAAGTGGCAAGGCCGCCGCGTCTCGTATTTGAGGCGCATACAGCACCGCTCGATGCCAAGTTCGATATGCCCAAGTATGAGAACATGTTTGTAACGATGCACGGTAGCTGGGATCGCAACCCGCCTGTAGGGTACAAGCTTGTCGCGGTACCATTTACGCATGCCTCTCAAGGTGGCTATGATCCCGTCGCGCCGGCTAACAGCAATACCGGATATGTTGACATCTTCTATCCACCCAACGAAGGGAATTGTTCGTCATCCACCTGTATACGACCGGTCGGTTTGGTTTTTGATGCGGCTGGACGGTTGTACATGACGAGTGATACATCCGGTGAGGTGTTCATGCTTGGTCGCAGCAATTAACGAGCTCCTAAAGGACATGGGTGAGGGCAAAAGTTGCTCATCGATAATTTATACCTTATCGTGAATCTGAAGTCGAAGCGAAATGCTTAGTTACGATTCATGTATTTGCCGGAATATGTAATATGATAGAATGGGCTCTGTTGGGATTCAATTCTAATCTCTTGGCATTATTCCAGAGCAATTATCACGTTACCGGATTTTGATGGGATTAAAATATGCTGTCGACTTCATTAACTACTACCTGTTAAGAGTCAAGTTTCATCATACAGGCGACCTAATCCCCAAGCTACCTACGTCTCTGAGCAGGTCAAGGTAAGAGGTATCCAGGAAGTCTCAAACACGAGTGTCCCCCTTTGATCTTTGCTCGTCAACTACATCGACGTGATCTACGTCAATCGCTGCCTCTTCTTTCTCATTGTAAACTACGTCCTTGAGATCGGCATCTTCGTTCCCGCGTCTCCCAATAGCATACCACGGTAATTCGAACAGGCGGTCCATGGATTCCAGGGATCGGCCGGCGGTCTCGGGCACGAAAAACCAGACCCAGAGACCGCCTAGCACGGTGACGGCCCCAAAGCACCAGAATGTTCCCATTGGAGAGATACCGCCCTGGCTTGTGGGAAGTAACATATTAGGAACGGCGCGCGAATTGCCATACTGATTCGCAAAGTGAAGCGTCATTACGATCGAGGTGGAAAGAGCGCGGATCCGCAAGGGGAAGAGCTCGGCCGTGAGTAGGTATTGCATTGAATTCCAACCCAGAGCCCAACCGAAACCGGAGACTGATTTGATTAGTCGAATGAATTGACACGAAAGTAATAGTAGTTGCTGATTATGTAGTCAGAGATAATTAAAAACTTACTATAGATCATGGCGATGGCGCCGCGGCTGGCGCTTTTCTCAGCCTCCGGAAGCACGTAGCGATCGTCAACCCCCAGCTCTGGCACGGCAGTCAGGAAGCCCGCCACATAGACCATGGAGACGGCCTGTAGCGTGATGCCGAGAAGTAAGGCACGCTTGCGGCCGATGACGTCGACGAGGAAGAGGGCACAGATAAGGGCGGCAACGAACTTCACGATGCCGAATATACCGGTGACGAGCAGGGACTCGTTCTGGCCTGTTATGCCAAGAATCTCGAAGAAGTCGACTGCGTACAATGTAATCGAACCTGCCCCCGACCATTGAGACATGAACTGCACCGTAGCACTAAGGTAGAGCCGGTAAAGGTTGCTAGGAATCAGAAACATTTCCTTTAGGATGCCGTACCAACTCGTGCCCATGGTAGCTTCTAGTTCTTCCTCGTGCGCGTGTCGAATAGCGCTAATCTCCGCAACAACGTACGAGTCGTCAATCGACAAGTGACGGATGCGAGCCATGTTCTCGGCCGCTTCCTGGTACTTGCCTTGCTTGACGAGGAAGCGCGGCGACTCATACTGGAAGAAGGTCAAGATGAAGATCAGACCGGCAAAGATGATATGCAGACTCGTCGGCGCAAGCTAGGACCCGATCGTTGTTAGTTGCCCAGGCTTCACGATATAAATTTAGTCAAGATATACTTACCCATCGGATGTGGGTGGTATCACCGAGGTTCACCTGAGCACCATAGTTGGTAAAGTACGCGAGGACAATGCCGACGTAGACAAAACCGGTGAAAATACAGGTACAGAGACCTCGGATAGAGGCTGGAGCAATCTCGGCGATCTATTCTATGTCAGCAGCCCGCACGAAATCCGAGATATTGGTACAATATCCGTTTATTGACATACTACAGATGTGTTAGCTCGTAATCATATTCGTACTCATATTCGTACTCATACTCGTACTTCTACTTTCGGCATAATGTAATGAATAAGACAACATACCATAGACAGGGCCGACGACAGGGGTTTGGCCTACACCGAGGCCGGCGATAAAACGGCCGGCGTATACAGCTCCGAGGTTACCACCGTTTCCCATGAAGATGGCAATTCCTAAGATCCAAAGGACACATAATTGTCGAGTAGCCCAGATTCTGCCGATGCGATCGCAAATGACGAAGGCGAACAGAGCGCCGGCAACGGAACCTATCTGGACCATGGCTGACACGTTCGCCTTGATGTTCGTCTGCTCGACCTTGGTATAGGAAGAATAGTTGATGTAATTTTGGAAGTCTTTAGAATTGAAAGACCCCGAGATGAGACCTTCATCTACACCACGAGCAGCGCCTAGGAGGCCGAAGGAGATGACAGCGAACCATAATCGCCAATTGAAGATGTTCTTAGACTCTCCTAGTTTTTTCAACATAAAAATGTTGACCGGTTTCTTGACGCCGCCAGCCATTGTCGGATCTCCTGAGATAGCTTGAGCCTCGAGTCTTGAAATGAGAATATACGACAGAAGCCGAAAGAGACCGATAGTGGGAAGCCGTCGTGCTATATATATATATACTACCTACATAGTACATACCTAGTAGGCAGATGAAGGCATGATACTAGGTAGGTATGGGATAGAGCCGTATAATTTAATAGATTTACACACTGTTACGACTTTCTCTGGCGGGAAAGGGGCGGCGGGGAGGGGCGGAGTGAAGGGGGGGTTGATAGCAGGTAAGCGCCTTGAAATACGGCGGATATCTACTAAAAACTAGCGGATAGGTCACTGCTAAATACAGTACTAAGTACCTAGGTATGTATCTAGTAGACTAGTAGGTAGGTAGGTAATTACCTACCTATCCATTTGGTTTCGTCGCTAAGCTCTGGAGATAATTACCTAGGTACTAATAGGCACTGGGTAAGCGCACCGAAGGATGTGCGAGATGATTGGCTGATACCGAGGCGTATGCTAATGTCTGCTCATGTCATTGTTTACTGATCTACTGATCCTAGCAGATAGCTACGCTGACCTGATCGATTCTGCGTGAAGCAGCCAACCAGAGAAGGATTTCTTTAGCCTGACTAACAAAGAAAGCGACCTATCTATAGGATGCGTAGCCAATGGGTCCGGAATCCTTGTCGGGTACACGCGGGGACCCCGCGTCATCTCCTCATTCCCGGTGCGAAGGATCATGGGAAGTCATGGGAGGTCTTGGAAGTCTTGGAAGTCTTGGTAGTCTTGGGAGGTAAGGGGGCTAGCTGGCGAGGGTCGTGATATTTTGTCTTGGCTCTCCAAACAACTGGTGCCGGACTAACTATAATAGTAAGGAGGTAAAAGAAATGGGTGGACAGTGACCAGGTAGGTGTTTTCTACATTCGTCATCTTGAGCTTACTTACATAATATAGCCTGCGTAGAGGCTCTTGGCATATAAAGGTGATCAACTCATTTCCTAGCGGTGAATATTCCGAATCTTACATGCCACCCAGGTAGGTATTACATCCGGGCTTGAGACGATGGGTACCCACCTATCGTCAGAATCGCCGAAGAGGCTGAGGTCTTGTTGTTGAACTTCGGCATCGATTCTCGGGTATGGTAAATCAAGAAAAAATAAATACCTACCTAGTAGGTAGGTAGGTAGGTAGGTAGGTAAGTGAGTAAAGATAGGTAATAGGGGGATTAATTAGAGTGAAACCCGAATCAAAGTACTGACATATAGGTATACCTAACATTTTTAGGTGGCGTGTTCGATGTGCACTCCCGGGATGGACCGACACAAATGCGACGATATCCCGATACGCAGAGACGAGAATCTTCCTGTAGGTTGGAGACTTCTTGGATTTATCCTCATTCTCGTTCTCATTCTCATCCACAACCACATCCACAATCATCTAGACCTCTTCTTTATGGATATCTACTAGATTAAGGAAGCGCTTCCGAATGGATCCAGATTCTGCATGTGCTGAGATAAGTGACGCGTAAAGGTCGTATTTCGCCGCATGCGATGTTGGCGAACTCATCAACCAACTGAGACCTGCTTCTGATGTGACTTTTGATGCGATTATTTGATATCCATAATCTCGAGGAATGTAGAAGAAGTTATGGATGTGAAATCACTCATTGTCTTAGGTTTGCGGTCCAGACCATAATTCTCAGGACTTTAAGACTAAAAAATTCAGCTAATCTTTTTCTATTTTTTTTTTTCGTATACAGTTACATCCGACTTACATACCTATTAATATATGCTTAATGCACCTGTCAATCCGAGCACCTCGCATAGTTGTACAGCGCGATGTTGTATTGCTGTTTCGTGACAGGGGCGGATGTTGAATTCCACGATAGCTTCGAATATTGTCGACCAACGAGTCTTAGACCCGATGAACAGAATCAATGCTAATTGAGGTAGTTACCTAAATGTTTCTCCAAACCAAATATTTTCACACTAATCAAGACATTTAGATTGCTCAATGTTAGGTAGGTACCTACCTATGGTTATGACTCTACCCGATTTGTACCGAGCCGTCTAGGGGTACCTAAGTTAGTCAAACCCGCCGGTATATCCCTTATTTTCGGAATAGCTACTTCCTGATCCTTCGGCTTAAGAAACCAAAGCTTATATCAAAGTGCCGAGTTATTTGCGACTTTAGTGCACATAATAGAATACCAAGCAACGGGACGTCGGCTGCTAGTAATGAGGTAAAGCTTGCTCGTGATAAGGCTTCTTGGCAGGTTTAAATTATTTAGGTTTATCTAGGTAGTTTTATCTTGTTTTATCTTAGCACACTAAGCATATTAGTATATAATCTTTTTCTTCCTCTCAGGTGATGTTGAAAGTTTCGTGAGATTAGGTACCTAAGTAGGTAGGGAATTGGATTAGTCTGACGGGGTTCTTTAAGGGTGCTTTATTTTTATTATGTTCAACTCGGGTATAGGACTTATTAATACCTCTAGACCAATCCCACCCCATTCTTGCTATCACAACCCGGATATTTCCTATGATGGAAGATACCAACAGTCAAGTCTTAGCATCTTACCTAACAACCTAGCAGCCTACTAGGTAGCTGTTCACTTTCCAGCGTGGGGAAATGAGGGGAGAGGGGGAGAGGATTCGGAGGGGAGAGAGGGGCGAGGGACGAGGGGAGATGGGGGAGATGGCGCCAGTTTCCAGTGTTTTCCAAGCGTTCCAAGCGTTCTAGATGACGCTGTCTCTACGCTGTATTCTAGACTTTGATAATTAACCCGACAACCTAGTCCGTTTTCTATATGTTCCTTAAAAGCGCCCCAGGGTTTCCTTGCCCCGCTAAGCCGCTAAAAATTCATGGTGCGGCTGACCTTCGGCTTTGGCTTATTTCGGTATGGTTCTAAATGATGTAACTGCATGATAACGCGCAGCCCTAGGCGATTAAAAGCACGAGGTAGAGGTGTCAATAGGTACTGATACTGGTTGCATAGACATTCACCCGTATCCCCGAAGGGGATACTGCGCTTTAACTAGCAAAATGGGCAAGAATTGCAATTTAGCCCGAGGTACTTCCGATATAGTAAGGTTTACATATATATTTTATGTACTCTCTCTTAAATACGTATCCTTTGTAATTACATTTATTACTAGTCTTATTTTAATAAGCGTAAAGATGTAACTAAAGCTTAAGGCTTTATGCAAATATAACCTATCGGGTAATATTCGGATCGTCTTGCAATTCTTGCCCATTTTGCTAGTCAAAGCGCAGTATCCCCTTCGGGGATACGGGTGAATGTCTATGCAACCAGTATCAGTACCGAGGAGAAAGGTAACATTGCTAAGTAATAAACTATAGTACATATGCGGTACTTCGCAAGGACATGTAAGCCATCTAAGTTCAAACCCTTACACAACATATTGTCTGTAGATCCGCTTAAGAATTGGAGAAATTGAGTTGACAATTAATTATATGTAGTTAGTGTATGTATGTAACAGAAACATAGAAACACAGAAACATAACCCCAGATTTGTGGATGGGGCAACTGGGGCAACTGCTGGGGCTGCTGGGATTATAATGATGTTGGCGGTTCGTGGGGAATCCGACTTTATTTAATATTTGATAGGTTCACCGATACCCCTTGCTTCCTCCTCTTTGAACGTAACGTTTATATCATAGCTTCATGGGTTGTTCTTGGAAGTCGAGTTTTTACTACCTACCTAACAACCTACAGTATTGTGCAGTAGGTAGTAAGTAGGTATGTTCTCGGAAGGGAGCCGATATTCGGTTCGCTTGGTGAGAGTTAACCGAAGTTATACGATACATTATAGTAATAGTCTTTGTTCTCTTTGCTGACTACTAGGTACATCCCTAGGTAGGTACTAGGTAAGAAAGAACCTTGAATTCATGGCCAGAGAAAATAGAGTGGCGGCCGCAATCACCGAGCTAAGCCAGCTAAGCTCGTATGGCATCCGTGCCCGATGGTCCCTTCCATTCTCACGACACCATAACGTTAAACATCAAGGTATCTTGGGTATCCAATCATCATCCTCAGAACTTACATACATAATCCCGGCTACTCCCAGGGATACAATTCCTTTCCCCCGCACCCGCATATTCGAGAGATAGTTACATACATGTATCCTGTCTCTTGAAGTTTTTTGGGGGGTTAAGGCCAAAGTATCGTTCTTGTACTGTTATCGTCATTAGCTCGGTCACCACATTATAATAAAATAACCTTGGAACCTGTTGGCCGCTTTCCCGTCCTTCCAGTTATTATCGTTGTTGTGTTTTATTCTACCGTATTCCTTTCACCCATCCTCATTCATCTCTATCCGTCCCCTCCTCTCCCCTGGACTCGTTTAAATACGACCAGGTCCCTCGCGGCTCTGTTCTTTGTGCGTTTCCTTCGGTTATCTTGGATAAACGAAAACATCAATAGCAGACAGAAGTCTGACATAGCCAACCAGTACCTAGCTAAAGCAGCAGCAGCAGCAGCAGCAGCAGCTACGCAGTAGCAATAGCAGTAGCAATGGCAATGACAGCATTCGAAGATGACTCCAATTTCTATCCTCCGCATCATGGCATGTCGGTCAGAGAGTATCTCGCTACGCGAATCTCTACGCTGAAGCCTCCGATGACGAAAGCACCCAACCCCATTCGCCTGGTTAGGATGTTGACTCGTCGTCAATGGGCTTTCTTTTTTGTCGCATTCTGGGCTTGGGTATGTTTTCTTCATAATGATAATGATAATTCTATACCTATTGTAGGTATTTGTTGCTGACAATATATCCGACATAGACTTGGGACGCTTTCGATTTCTTCACCGTCTCTCTGACAGTGGACGAATTAGGCAAGACCTTCAACAAGTCCAACACGGACATTACCTGGGGAATCACGCTCGTTCTAATGTTCCGGTCCCTGGGTTCCATTCTTTTCGGTGTCGCGGCAGATCGGTATGGTCGAAAATGGCCATTCATCGTTAACAATATTCTCTTCATTGCGCTTGAATTGGTAAGTCATACAAAATACGTCGGGTCACACATCAAGTCATACATCACCTGCATTGATCGGAGATCCAATCCAAGACCAATGAAGCCTATGAAGCCAATGAAGCAACCTCGTCGCGTGGTGTTTCTCCCTCCCACATCTTGGCAGAACTTGGCGCAGTGTTAGCAAAAAGCTTCGCGAATCCCCATCTTCTGTTACCCGTCCCATTCTTTTTGCTCGCTTAACGTCCGGACGTGGACCGTTTAGGTATCGATCGCTGACCTGTTACATTTTTCAGGGAACCGGATTCTGTCAAACGTACGGCGAATTTCTCGCCTGTCGCGCCCTCTTCGGAATCGCCATGGGCGGTCTTTACGGAAACGCCGCCGCAACGGCTCTCGAAGATCTGCCCGACGAAGCGAGAGGTTTGATGAGTGGTATTCTTCAGCAGGGCTATGCATTTGGTTACCTACTCGCTACCGCCTTCGCGCGTGGTTTAGTCGATACCACATCTCATGGCTGGCGTCCGCTGTTCTGGTTCGGCGCCTGTCCTCCTGTCCTCTTCATTCTCTGGCGTCTCATTCTGCCTGAGACCGACACGTACGAGCAACACCAGGAAATGCGGCGCGCCAACGGAAGCGTCGGGAAGACGTTCATACAGGAAGGAAAGGTCGCTCTCAAACATCATTGGATGCTTTTGACGTACCTGGTCCTCCTCATGGCTGGCTTCAATTTCATGTCGCATGGCTCCCAAGATCTATACCCGACTATGCTGAAGAACCAGTTCAACTTCAACTCCAACCAAGTCACCGTCACCCAAGTAGTCGCAAATCTTGGCGCCATGTCCGGAGGTGCTGTCGTCGGTTTCTGTTCGCAGATTTTCGGTCGACGTCTTAGCATTTTGGTCATGTGCGTTATCGGCGGCGCCTTGCTCTACCCGTACGGCTTCGTGTCTAACGAGAGAATTATCGCCGCCGCCTTTTTCGAGCAGTTCTGTGTTCAGGGAGCCTGGGGTGTTATCCCCGTGCATCTGATGGAACTGTCGCCTGGCGCGTTCCGAACCTTCGTCGTCGGTACTAGTTACCAACTCGGAAATCTCGTGTCGTCTGCTAGCTCAACCATCGAAGCCACTATCGGAGAGCGTTTCCCCCTCCCACCCAAGGGCACCACGAAGCGATACAACTACGGCATCGTAATCTCTATCTTTATGGGCTGCGTGTACGTCTACGTGATCGTCCTGACTATCCTAGGCCCCGAGCATCTGAATAGGAAGATGGACGTCGGCCACGACGCTGACGCAGTCGAGGCAGCAGGACAGGAGAACGTCAGCAAGGCTCTAGCGCATGGGCGCGACGCCTCTGCCAGCGAGGACGGTGACCCGGAGAAAGGGACAGCTAGCCACCACTCTCCTTAGAATTTGATCAGCATTAGCTAAATCGTATCCAACAAGGCGCAAGCTGACGCCGAGCAAGCCGCTAAGACCATTATGCCTGGTCCAAGATAGGGATAGCCCCTCCTGGCGGCGACCCACGGATGATGAAAGATAACGACTCCTTTCTGTGCTCCCTTTAAAAGTTCTTTTTTGAAATAAGTTTTTTGATTACCCGGTATCATACATTGGCATAAATATTGTATCGGCGGTGGATTTTAGGATGGGGACTCGTTTGATACCACAGGCAACCGGATGATATGGGATAGCGATAGCGATAGCAGAGGAGTCTTTTTTTATTTTTATTTTATTTTAGAGGCTATGGCTTGGCACGATGATGATTATCGATCTAAATGATTTGAATAGAGAAATATTGGTCAAGCTATAGATATGAGAGTCACTTGCCTTTGACTGCTTCTTTCTATGCTTTCTTCCAATGTCACAGAATGAACACCAGAATCGTCCGATGACTTACACGACGCAAGACTAAAGATAGGGTTGCATACAGGTACAGTAGGTATGTGATATGTGACCGATCCTTTTTCGTCATCGGTACGACGGCTTGGACTTCGGCGAGTGGCATCCGAGTGTGATCGTATAACTGACGATCTCTCGGCCTCGAGTGCCGGGACGTTCTATCATCATATGGCGGGCTTGGCTTTTCGGCCGAATAAGGCTCGAACATGGCGTGACTGGTCCGGTTGGGCAAGGCGCCGAGCAAACGGAATTGTGCTTAGTTCGTCTTGGCTGTCTTGGGTTGGAATATGATGCCCAGAAGGTGGTCCGTCTCCGTGGTCTGGGTCCCACTCGCAAGCCGACGTGTTACGTGATGTATTCAAAGGGATGGGGATGTAGACGTCACATGAGATGTGTTGTTCAATTACGAATTCTGGTTATACAATTGCCGGCACTTTGCTAGTATGTACCTAGTTAGATCCAAACCAACTTTGGGACTCGTATAGTTAGGTATTTAGTAGGTATTACGTTCATGTGGTAACGTTTTCACCGAAGTCCATATAAGGCAGTCTCAACAGTAGAAGCTCGCCAAGTAGCATCCCTTGCATTGGATACCATATAATATCAATTACTACTAGATATATGAGATGGACTAAGTCTTGAGATTATCATACCTACACACTTACCGGTACTTAAGCTGTACTCGAGCTTTTATCAAGGATTGTTACGAATGTTTACCTATTAATATTACCTGCGGTAGGTAGACTTGGCCTATTTTACCCAGGCACTCATTATCAGTATTTGTAAATGCCCGTGATCCTTAGCCCGACCTGTTAGATCTTTCTAACTTCTTTCCCATTCCAGGTTTGTATGTTGACTGGTCGCCGAGGCAATTTCCTCTTCTATAATTCCAAACAGAGCTCTCCAGGATACCTGATTCATGGCATGGGATATTTCTATACTCACATTTTTCCAATGAGGTAATATACCTGTTTTCCCATTGGATTCCTTCCATCGCCTTATCGGTCTCTTTCATGGGCATCATCATAAATTACCCTCTCTCATTTTCTCGTTTTAGGAGCTTCTTTGGACGTTCCTCATAAAGTCGCAGGGTCGGTGGCTTTGAATCGACAGGTCTGGTCTTAGGAAGAGAGTTTTCGACTTCATCCACCATGCGATAGCAGATTGGGTGCTGCTATTCATACCACGGCCAGACTGGGCAAGAAGTAAACCGATATAGCAGCATCACCGGCGAGGACAGCTAAGAAGGCTGAGCGACATTCCCTCGGACTCTCACCCCTAACTAGTACATATCTCCTCGGGACTCAACTGCGTCCCTCACTCTACGAACAGAAATTAGGACTCGGACGATACCATTTATGTTTCTTTTTGTCAGTCCATACTATTAATTCGTCTCGTACCAAGCACTTGATACTTGTAGGCGGAGAAAGCATCTGCCCCTCGTTAAAGTGATCCGCTGAGAGAGTCCAGCATTGCATATTGTGTACCTAGTCTCCCAAATTCACAATACGAGCCATCAACAGGCAGAGTCTGGTATCTTCAGCTCGGTTAAGTAGGTGTGAATGTTGGCTGAGTTGGGATATGTGGAATAGATTTCTTCATAATTCGTCTAAGAACCCGTTAGCGAGCACATTCCCGAAAGTATCTGCTGATAATAGAAATAGGTTAGGATTTCTATAGTACGCTTATAATAACCTTTTGTGATTGGCTCCCCATGTTGGCGAATATTGGTCAGGTGTGTTGCACATAAGCAAGCAACGAGGCGAAAGAAGGCAGAAGGGGGCAAGAAGACAGGTTTTTGGTATTTTATAGGATTATTGTTGACGTCATATCGAGTCAACCTCCCATCATAAAAAATTGATCGTGCCTTCTTTTTTTCTTCCCAACTTGATTGGTCATAGTTGCCTATTAATTAACAAATGTACCTAGGTAGGTAAGGATTGAATGATAAAAAAGTCCAGTAAGGAATAATATAATTAAAATTCAAACAATTCTCAATCGCTCCTGTTCAAAGATGGAAATCAACCTTCCTCGCATCATCGACGCCACAATGCCGAATCGTGGCGATCGGAACATTGGAATTATCTCATCTAGCAACGGCTTTAACCATAATGATCCTGGATTCTTATCTAACGACTTCCCTCATTCGCCTCCCAAGTTATACATTACAGCAGAGAGTGACGATTTTGATGTACTTACAGTTAACGAATGGAAGGATGAAGGCTTCAATGTCGAGTATATTTCCATGGGAGATGGGGGCAACGAGTATCGGACGAAGTTGGAATCGCTGAGTAGGACTGACTTGGGACCCTGTGAAACATTCGGGATAGTTGGTATGTTCGTGATCTCGACCACGACGTGTGGTACTTACCTACTAGGTATCATGTGCTAACTTGGATCTTAGCCTATGGCGATGCTGCTAGTTTTTGCCTCGAGCACTTTCATGTGCTTGACAATAATTCCGAGTTTAGGCTCAGCTGTCTCGTCGCCTATTATCCTACTCGCATACCAGATCCACGTACCAGGTTTCCCGGCGGCGTTCATGTCCTCGTGCATCTCGCTAGTGGCGAGGCTGTTGGCATCGTGAAGCAGACGCAGATGATAGGAATCCAGGGGAAGAAACGGGTCGTCAAAAGGACAATAGATCGAGGCAAAGGCGCTGGTGGTGTATTGCAGATGTCTTATCCGGGTTACACCTATGATGCTACGCCCGGCTTCGCGGAACATGATCTAGACGAATTCGATAGGGTGAGCGCAGAACTTAGCTGGAGCAGAAGTTTGGCTACAGTACGAAGGGCATTTCGTAAAGACGTAGACCTAGAGAAGACGGTTGAGCAGAACGTCGAAGGTAAGCGGCCAAGCCATCATCCAATCACGCAGTGTTTGGTCGCACTAACAACCCATAGGTAAATTCTACGCACGCGATCTGCAGCAGACGTTGTCCACCTACTCAACTCATAAGAGTCCTCACGTAACTTATGTTCCAACGTTAACAGGGGGCATCGGTTCCGAAGAGCTCCAGAGGTTTTACTCTGAGTTTTTCCTTGATCGGAACCCCCCATCTGTGAAACTGAGTCTACTCTCACGTACAATCGGTGCCGACCGTGTTGTGGATGAGTTACACGTCGCGTTTAAACACACCCAAGAGATGCCGTGGATTCTTCCAGGAGTGCCGCCCACCAATAAGAGAGTCGAGATTCTAGTAGTGAGCATCGTAACCCTGCGTGGAGGGCAGCTGTGCCATGAACACGTCTACTGGGACCAAGCGAGTGTGCTAGTACAGATTGGTCTATTAGACCCAAAGGTTGTGCCAGTGAAAGCAAGAGAAAAGGGGCTCAAGAGACTGCCGGTTGTCGGAAAGGAGGCGGCTAGGCGCGTACAGCGAGGTTATGACGAAGGCGACGAGGGCGAAGCTACGAATGAGCTGATAGCCGAGTGGAATGACGATATTGATGACGACGACGCTTATAATGATGGAAACAATAATACTAGCAAGAATGAAAAGAGCGAAGAGAAGGAGAGGAAGGATGAGAAGCCGGAACATTCGCGGGAGCGCGAGTTTGAGAAAGAGAGTCCAAGTCAGCCACCTATCGAAGGCGAGAAGTCCGAAGCCAGTTAGCAGGAAACAAGCCCACGGCATGAAACTAGGTACACAATTTCCTTCGCTCATTTCCAGTAGGTATTGTACCTACCTGTCGCGCCGCCCACTGAGATCTACCTACTAAGCCCACTAAGCCCTACGGATTATCCAGTAAGGAAATTAATAACCGTTGGTGGCTTAAAGACACGACACGATCGGCGTGTGAACGACTCCGACAGCCGATCAACCAATCTGGATACGTCTAAGGATAAGACGCCAAGTTCTAGGGACGGCTGGGACGGCTGGGACGGCTACCTGCCAGTCTGCGAACCTATGAAGATGAATATTTAACTGGATATGATTTTCGTCGAGGAAACAAAGATCAAGGAGCGCATTGATATGTGAAACATCTATCAACTAATCCAAACCTACCATCCAGCCATTCAGCCATCGTAAGCGCCACCTACTAGGTATATCTGATCATCACGGACTTATATGGGACCCCATATTTCAATGCTTAAGGTGAAGCCCTTACCAGTCATACATAGGTAACTACCTACTTACTCTGCTACTTCAAGTACGCAAGCACGCAAGGTACTAGGTATTCTAGAACGCCAAGATATATATGTGACTTTGGGGCTGTCGTCGTGGGGTAAGGGAAGAATAGGCGAAACAAAAGCGACAATGCCATGATGCCATAGCAGAAACTACGGGGGCAGGTTATCCCTGCTACTTTCTGTAGATCAAATCTGCCTACGACATAACAGATCCATGGATGTAGTACAGCTGCACAGTTACTACCTGTAGGTACCACTTAGGCCGCGTTTCATGAAGTGGAATGTCAATCCATTCACGTCGTATTGCGACGTCCATCTACCGAGGTGGAGTATTTGATTTAGTCTTTGCTTGCAGTAGCGTATTATACCAGGGGGTTAATACAGAATACTCTGTATGAGATATGGGTCCGGCATATGAGGTTTGGTTTAACCAATCGGGATTTATGTACAGCGTACAAGCCTCACCACCATCGCAGCGAGGGTCCCAGATACCTAATTATCATTAGATCATTAGATCATTATCTACTATGTAGGACCTACATAGGTCTATCGTTAGGTAGGTATCTGTCGTTTCAGCCTCGCCGAATCTACAGACGAATCTACAGACGAATCTACAGATGAATCTACGACGACGAGGTAAATGTTTCCGGCTCGCTTGCGCATCACGAATCTTTCGTCAATCTTGAAATCGAAACACCGCGAAGTCGAAGACGGAATTTATACCTACCTAGGTACCTAGGTATTTACCTATTTACCTATTTATCTATTTGCCTATTTACCTACTAGGTAGGTATCTACCTATCTACCTAATAGTAGGCAACTCGTCGTTCGTAGGTAAGCAAACAAGAAGTGATACACAAGAGACGAGGTGCTTCGTTACATCAAAACACAAAATGTTCAAAGAAACTCGGCAGTGAAGTTCTCCATCATAGCCTATCTAGAGACAGTTATCCCGATTGAGGCGTTTATCGAACGAATCTAGACTCAGAACGAGTTAGACCTTCATCGAAGAAGGCTAGTGAACCAGGTTGCCGTGATAAATCGAGCCGGATCGACAGGGTCTTGGCAGTTTCCGACCGACTTGTCAATGTGGGATGTCGTTTTACCATCCCAGCGATCCACGGTCAAGTCCCGCCCGCGCGCTTGAGACGACTACTGTGGTGCTATGTATGTAAGACGACGGAACACTCAAGATGAAGATCAATCGCAATAAACCTACTAGCATCGTGGAATTGTGGAGTTGTGGAATTGTGCGCGCAGTTCTCCATATCCCATGGACCCATCCTTGTCCTCTTTTTTGACAGGCAGACAGGTAGACAAGTAAATTACATACCTACTAAACAGAATGGACGACAGGTTCATCATGGCTGCCCATGCTGCCCATGCTGCCCATGGTTCTCGATGAGCGAACCGGCACGGTACTACCCCTTGTCCTGCGACATCTTCATGCTTTTGTCCATCTGATGATCAACAGCTCGACCGCAGGGAGTCAGGTATAGCCACTGTCGATTATCCCATCGAGCCCGCGATAGTCATTACTAATTACACTCCATGCTAGTCGATCTCCTCAAGGTTGCCCAAGAAGAAAATCAGTTTAAGTATGCTTCGATATCACCAATTTTGATATACGAGTTTCTTTTCTCGTCATCCCTTTCCTTCTCTTCTCCTTTTTTCTCTTCCACCATCCGACTGGATACTGCCGGCAGTATCTATTTTCATTCTCTTTAATTCAACTTCTCTTCGTTTCATTTGAGCGTGTTTAATTAATAGATCCTCACTTTATTTTTCTTTATTTTTCTTTTTTCATCCATCTTTTTTTTTCCTCTACTTTAGAACATCTGTATCTTTTTTTCCCTTATTCTCGTCAAGATGGGTATGTGGGTGCTAGAAGATCGTTACCTGGACAGGCCTCCAGGAACGTCCAAGCTGGGTGAAGCCCAGGATGTCTCCCTCGACTCAGGTGAGTTGCGAGAAGTATATACCATCTACCATCGTCTCGCAGGCTAACCGCCTCTCTAGCAAGCACCAGTGAATTGAAAAAACAAGGCGACATCATCCTCGTTCCGCAGCCGAGTGACTCGCCAAACGACCCGCTAAACGTGAGTAACCTATCCTCAATGAGCGAGGAAAAGGACGTGAGGACGAGACGGGGCTAACGCAAGGACGCAGTGGTCGAAAACATGGAAGAATGCGATCATGTTCACTCTCGCGTTCAGTTCTGGTGTCACAACCTCGTAAGTGAACTTAATAGGAGACATAAGCTGAGATGTACAAACGCCCTAACACACTCACAGATTGGGTCCTATGATCTCGCCAGGTTTGGTTATCATCAGCCAGCAGTATAATATCGATCCAGATACAGTCGCTACTTACATGGTCGGCGCCATCCTTCTCTTTACCGGCGCAATCACCTTTTTCACCGCTTCCGGGGCGAACGTTTGGGGAAAGAGACCGTTTTTCGTGATTTCCACCCTCCTGCTACTAATCTCTAATGTCTGGGGTACCTTTGCGGATGTAAGTCGACTGATATCTACCTACCTACCTAGGTAGGTAACCTGTCTCTATCGCCTGTGATACTAATCGACATACTAGTCTTTCCCTTCGTTAGCTGCTATGCGAATCTTCCAGGGTATTGCATCGGCCCCATTAGAGACATTGGTCACGTCCTCGGTTTCTGATTTGTACTTCGTTCATGAAAGAGGATTGCCTCTCTCGATTTGGGGTGTGATGACGGCGACGGGCGTCCTGCTAGGTCAGATTATCTCTGGTTTCATCATCGAATCTATGGGAATCTCTGGAGCTTTTGCCATAAGCGCTCTCATCTTCTGTCTGGTCCTGCCGCTAATGTATTTCGTCGTCCTCGAGACCTCATATACGAAGCCGCGAACCCCTGGTACCACCGTCGATCAGCGTCCGGATTCTCGGTCATCGTCGATAGACATTAAAAGGGATCTTAAAGGTGACTTGGCCACCGAGCCCAAAGAGAGTTACAAAAGCCAACTTCGCCTCTTCCGTGGCCGAGTATCTGACGAGTCCTTCTGGAAGGGCGTGTTCAGGCCATTCCCTCTGATTTTGTTCCCCGCCGTCGTCTTCTCTACTCTCGTCTACGGAGCTTTCTTCTGTTGGTTATTGATGATTGGCGTGCTGTCCGTCACTATCTTCTCTGTGCCTCCATACAACCTCAACCCGGCTCAGATCGGACTTACCAACATTCCCCTCGCTATTGGCGCTCTTATCTTCTCGCCCATATCCGGGTGGATGGCCGATGCTCTTCCCGTTTGGATGGCAAAGCGTAATAATGGTATTTTCGAACCCGAGTTCCGCCTTATCCTTATGGTTATTGCCATACCTCTTTCTACCGCAGGTTTCATCGGATTCGGATTAGCAGCCTCGAGGGGATTGTCTCTCACCTGGTGCCTCGTGTGGATCACTCTGCACTCGATCGCTGTCCCCTTTGCTTCTCAGGCCTCGATCAGCTATGTCATCGATTGTCACACCAAAGATGCCAATCAGGCTTTCGTAACCATCAACTTCATCAAGGCAGTCTTGAGCTTCGTCGCTTCGAGCATCGGAAACGGTCTGCTTGCCAAATATGGCGCCGAGTCCCTTTTCACGGGGATCGCGATAATGAACCTGACAATTAGCCTCCTTACTATTCCTAGCTATATTTATGGCAAGAGAATGAGGAGCTGGATGGAGAGGAGCGGTTGGACATCAAAGTTCTAAATCTTTGGACGAGGATTGGGAAATAGTTGGGGTGCCTGCCTACCTACTTAAGGTGCCTAGTAATAGCTGCTCACATTTCTGTTTTAGATCAGTATCACGAGAAGTTTCCCCACGATGAAGGATTCCAGACCCTGTACTTAGAAGGTCAAAAGAAGGTCAAAAGAAGGATCTATGGTCACCTGCTCTGGTTCAGCGTGCCTTTTCTTATGTTATATAGATGACGGACCCGCATATAAATGGACATCTGCTATAACAACCCCTTAGAGCGAATGAGATATAACCTGTGGTTTCATTTTTGGAGAGTCCCTGAGCCAGGATTGCATTCTATTGTGAAAATTTGAGCCATCAAAGTCGACGGCAGTTTTTCTCTTTACATAGGTAAGTTCACCTTCCTCACCGGCGGGCATCGGTTACTGGATCCGTGTTTACCCCGTTAGTGATTGCATCTGATGAGATCGGTGGGCTTGTCTAGGTAGGTATTTCACCCCACATTCAGTATTTGGGTAGTTGAAAAGGGGGGCTGGAGGGGAGCATTTCGTCCAGTTACCTACTAGATAGATATATTAACAACAGTATCCGTACATATAATACCTCGTAACTACAAATCCAGTATATCTAAGCCCCCTCAACCTTTCTCCTACTCTCGCCATGCGGTCTATGTCGTCGCGGGTTCAACCTATTCTGTTCGCCACAGTCACCGCAAAGCGTCGAACCGTTCTCTCGCTCCAGTTTGCACTTGCACGTACAGTTACAGCCGCGATACGTCGGGTCGTTTTTACCCCAGAGCTCGACGCGCTCGCAGACAAGACAGAGTGTCGGTGTCAAGGCTCGCGAGCTTGGTTTTAGTTCGGAATTGTAATAATGGTCGGGCTCTTGGGCGTGGCTGCGACACTGGCAATGTTTGCAGGCACAGGGGCGGCGATGAGCCATTATTGGTGATCTAGGTAGGTGTGAATTTGATATGGTCTCGCGATTTTGAGCAGTAGGTTTTTTATATTCGCTTTGTTAATAGCTTAGATGACAGGGTAAAGCCCCTCGAATGCCCAGGCAGCCAGGATATCAGAGTATAAGTAGGTACACAATAAATACGATAGAGAGGGGGATATAATAGTAGCAAATCGTCATTATTGTAGCATCTCATCCGAGTTCCCTACACCCATGCCTAGAAATCTTTGTTCTATTAGTCTTCAAAGACCCCAAGTGCCATCCATATATAGTGCATTCTTTCACGTTCTTTTGTGTAGGAGTTGATAGCAAGAAGCCACATATACAAAGAAGTGCTCTGAAAAGCGCACCTCGAGTTGAGGTCGTTGAACCTGATACCATCAAAATGCTAGTTTTGTTTTTGACATGCTTCATTTACTATGAAATCTGATGTTATGCAAACGCAGCCAAGCCACTCACCATGCCATACAAGGTACCAGGTACGCACGCATATGCGTTCGTCCCTTCGTCCAACCATAACTCCGATACGACCCAAGGGCCAAGTATATGCTGATGCAAGACTCTAATCCCTAATGAATGTGATTATTCAAAGGAGGTTAAAAGATAAAACCCCTTTGTCGACGATGTCTAACCTCACTCCATTTCAAAGTAGACTCTCACTTTCTGTCTTGGCGTTGAAACTCTTGGTGAGATTCTCAATCAGTGCTTTGAGTTGCTCTACTTCATCTCTCAATTTCTTGACCTCGATTACGGCTGGATCGTCCTCGATGTTGGCTTTACTCTCGGCGACCTTTTTCGACCAACCTTCGCCTTCGAAGTCGACATTACCCGCCATCTGTTCCCATTCTTCTTCGGTATCGTCGTCTTCTTCGCCCCTTATCCTGTTACGTCGAATTTCCCTAGCCATCCTAACTTCAAACAAAGCAGAACAGAAAAGCAGTGGCGAGTAGATGATACCCATCACAATATCATTGAGGCGCTCATACTGTTTCTTAGCCATCCACCATTCGAAGGGGATGACCAAAAGAAAAATTTCGACTAGGTTGAATGGTGCAATAAAAACGTTCTCATCGGGAGCTCGCACAAACTGCATGGTCTTTTGGGAGAATAGCGCAAGGAACTCATCGTCAGCATTGTCGTAGATATCTCCGTAGGCGCTATTGTAAAGTGCGATGAGCACGTTTAAGAGAATCACCATGACAACAAAGGTGAAGAGATAGTAGAGGATGATTCCAAATGGCGGACTAAAGCGCTCAAATCCGCTGAAATCGGGACTCTGCATAATGGCATTAGCCATGGCTTGAAGGATAAAAAGCGTGTCCTCTCCAGCCATATCGTCCGCGTAGTCCATCCCTATGAACGCCTGGAGAAAGCCGATTATAACGACGACCAACAAGGCAAAGAATATGATGCTCTCTTTCATCATCACCTTGACCACAACAAGCATTGCGCCGAAGAAGCGAAAGGAGTCCAGGTAGAGTAGCAAGCGAGCCCAGAACATGGGCGCTGTAAATGCGAGAAAGTTGTACGATAGTTGGTTGAACTTCTGACGGGAATCACCATCCGACGAATGAGAGAATGCGACTAGGCGCATAGCAAGCGACACCATTAGAAGAGAGTATAGGGCATTATTGAATGCGTTCCAGAAACTAAGAATATGGTAACCGGCTTTATACAGCTTGGTGAGCTCGTCGAATATAAAACCGAAGGTGAAAATGTAGAGAAGAATCTCGACAAAGTCAAGGTCACCACCAGGGTTAATGGTGTTAATAGCGCCAGTGTATAGAGCGAGGTAGACGATGGACGTGATCAGTTGGAAGGCATTCTGGTACATGGGGGCTCGCATTCGGTCGGGATCAAGGTGTGGGAGGAAAAGAGTATTATCACGATCCTTGTAATCGACGAAGCTCGAAGGGTCGTTCTCGTCCTGCACAAGCCATCCTTTCCAAAGATAGTTGATGCATTTCTGATAACCGGAAGAGCCTATCACACGTAGAGCGTGTAAGTCGACAGCCTTCTCGATGACATTGACAGGTGGCGTGGCCTCGCCGTCGACAACGATCGAATAGCGCTTAAGCAAGACGGACTGTAGCAGATACGGTATATCATCTTCAGCCTCTATGATCTGCTTCGCAATGACCTCACAGGCGACCGCGCGGACTTGATGTAGCTGAGCATCCCAGAGCTCGACTAAAGCTTGGTGTTTAAACCAACGATTGACTATCAGCAGACAGAAAACCACACACGAACGATTCTCTAGACCGCCGGCTTCTTTCGCAGCCTTAACAACTTTGGGAGTGATTACTCTACTGTGAGACTGGGTAACGCGCTCTTCTTCTAGTTCGCATGGCACGCATTGCTCGATGAGGTATCGTAGACGGAGGGCAATCTTGGTAACTTCGGGGGGAGGAATGGCGGACTCGATCGAGTCTTCACGATGAGTAGGGAGGACTTCATAGCGGATAGTCCGACGTCTGTTAGCTAAGAAGTTCATTCTTGAACAATTAGAGTATTACGATAGTTCCCAAAATCAAGAAGCAAAAATCGAGAAACTCCAGACATTGAAGATAATAGGGTAGCAGTAAACAAGAGCCGGATTCATTAACTACTAGTTAAGTACTTACGTCTACGGCGAGATTCATGGACAGACCAGTCGTGATGATTTTGCGAAGGGTGACGATCCCATCCTAGAAGCTTCCTCCAATTGAACCTTCCCATACTTATTCAGAAAAAGAAATGACGATGGATTTAAAAGTATTGTTCTCGCAACAACCAACGCCAATTTCGGAGGAAGTATATGTCGATGGCATCGATTGCATCGATTGTAAAGAAGTTGTAAACTCGCAGAGAATCTGAAGAGGGCAATCGTACCTAGGTGGGTTTCGAATCGAGGTTGTGATGGACAAAGACGAGAAAGGAAGGGTCAATTGGCGTTAGAGGATGTACCGGTATGCGATTTCCTTGATTTCGCAAATTCGCGATGCGATCTGGTTGGAGAATTGGAAACTCAAAAGCAACATGACGTTTACAGTGGGGGGGAACTGTGAAACATTGACATCTCGTAAAAGCTAAAACCTCGATACCGGAATATTTTGTTCTTGATATAAGCAAAATATGCAGTTATTAGTTAAGATCTTACCTTTCATGTGAATCCAACCTTGAATTACTAGGTATGTTTTAGTTTTCTGATTTTCACCTTCCACTCCTTAAGTTGTCTAGGTAGGAATTGGAAGTCAGGTCCTACGAAATCCAGATTCCAAGAGTCACACAAACTCAATGATACATCGAATCCCTGGGTTTCCAATTTAGGAAGTGGGAAACGGGAAACGGGAAATGATTTTGCGCGACAACAGATCTTCAACCTGATGGCGAAAAAAAAACAATATCGGAGAAAACGATCGATACCCAGGTGCAGGTGTTTCCATAAATTGGCGCCACGGCAAACTCCATCGAAAAAAAATAGGGCGTATGTGAAGCTCCAACTTCTCCGATTCGTCGATTCATCATCATGAATACAGACATGCAAAGAAAGATATGATTACATTATTCATATCTTGTCTTGATCGCTGATCCTTGGTATCTTGTTCCGGATTTGTTCATGTCCCTATTTGCGTCGCCTATGTCGGTATAATAGGCAAGGGATATAATAGAAATTTGTTGCTCCATAAGCTCATTCCGTACGGCACAGATGCTTTTTTTTTTTTTTTTTTTTGTGTAGCGTTGGGTTCCATGGCCGCGGAATCCTGCTTGCTCGCAAATGAACTCTCCGTCTCCCCGTCTCGCCGAATGACGAGTGGGTTTCTATCGTCGGATTGCGACTCTTCGATGATGCACTTAGCTGTCGGGCGACAAGTTGCACCGTTTGAATCTTAACGCTCATCTAACCTTAGCCGATGGCGTTGTCTTCCTTCCTGCAAACTCCCGGTACGACGACGGGATAGTTCGCCAATATTGAAAAAAAAAAAATCAAAACGAAGAGAAATACCTCGGATCCCAGTCGTCTAAGACGAAATGTACATTCCGAAGGTATTCATTCTGTGTACCTTTCCGATGATTTAGAGGGTTACAAACATGCCGCAAATCTAAGCCTGTCAAGTGCGAGTAGATTCTTGCATGTGTAGGTATTACCTTTCCACCGGCTTGGGTCGATTTTTGTTGAGGTGAGGCTTCATGGGAGCGCCTAATTGATTGGACAAGCAATGTCGGTGTAGCGCTGCAGATATTTGATGAACGGTCAGCCAGAGCCGTTGGTTCTCCGACGCTGCATCGCATATGACCCTCGAGATTGCTGGTTCGGCAAAAAGAAAGAAAAAACGAGATATAACCAGGAGGAATTTATTCCTCCGTCCAAAGGTCCCCTCTAGAGAGGAGTACGAAGGCCAACTTCGGTGAAGAGTGCTTTGGGAAGATCTCGGATGTGAGAGTAACATTCTCTCCAAAGCCTGCCTGCTTGATTGAGTCACAGCACCAGTTCCATCAAGAGGCTGTATAGGCCGTGCGCCTTTCGAGAATTTCGGTGTTGCCGCGACTTATATGCCTGGAGCGGTTCTGCTCTAAGTTATACGCCGCCGGTCGGTTCTATTTCTAGGTAGATAAAATGGGCTTCAGCCTTGCCTTTGCTTTTTTTTCTTCCGTACGAGCACAGGGGCCAACGTCAGTTGCCTATCTGAAGGCGTACCAAGAGGTAGGTACCTAGGCTGATAGGCACCTAAGCAGCTAAGTAGGCAAAGCGATGGGGAACATCACCACTACATACAGCTTGTCGATCGACATGACTAACACATTATGCTCGCTAGCTAGGCAACCGGCGGCGCAGCAAATCGAAAAATTTATTTGCATCGCATATGTACGCGGCAGTTAACTACTTATGTAGGTATATCTTATCTACCGGTCGATCATATCATATCAGAATGTATTTGCATGTCTTCTGTTGGCGTGCCATGTCCGTAAAAATGACACCATTGGCTCTGCCAGCTTTTTGGGCTTGGTCAGGTGGCAGTGCTGCAGGTAAGAGAAGGCGACTCGGACTACAGTAGCATTATGGAACGAGCCGCTTAAGACACTCAGCGACCGGCATAATAGGGCGAACAAGTTTACTGGAGTATTCTAAAGGCGCGTGAGGCAACCACGCAGCCATCAATGGTCGCCTTCTATTCAACCCGCTCTATCTCTATCTACGGACATGTACTACGGTTACATCTGGAAGAGCGAGTGTGCATTACTACCTCAAAGTGACTCTAAATGCTTACATACCTTTGTACCTCGTCTTAGTCTTAATGGCCTCTACATAGGTAGTTCTGGCATTGATGCTAGTTCGAACGTATCTTACTTGTATCGAGAAGGATTTACGATGACCAAGCCCCTTTTGTTAAGGCAAACGTCCAGATGTCCTGTAAGTGAATGTGGATGTAGTGGGGTTGATCCGGGGGTCTAGACTACAGTACCTACTAGGTAGTTTCTTCGATTTATCTTGGGCGCTAACATAACACAAATAGATTCGTACATACGGTAATATTGATTACTTACATATGGATAGCATAGGACTACCTACCTATTAGTCTGCCAGTATTAGTTTCTAATAGATAATAGGTAGCCAATATACGAGCTGTACAACATAGATGAGTAGCTCGAGCTACTAAGTATTCTATTAGCCAAACTCACACCCTTGTCAACTTTGTTAACCAACCACAATACTAGGTAGGTATTCTACTACCTACCTAGTACTGCCCAGGTGTTTTAATCAGATGCTGTCATCTGAAGAACAGCCTAGAGGTGGAACAGGTTGCAGCAACGCTACAGTTGTGTATCCAACTATCAATACATGCCAGGTGCTAGGCTAGGTACCTAGCTAGGTAGGTAGACAGCCCGGTATGTGGGTACGTTTATCAATTGATACCTATACCTACATGTATGTATGTATGTATGTATGTATGTATGTATGTATGTATGTATGTAGTAGGCATTAATGTGAGCAGGCGCAGGCGCCAGACAGAGTACCTAGTAGGTAGGTACATGCACATGTATATATGAATTCAAGATGTAGCTCCTGCACGTATTATACTCCTACCAATAAATGTAGAGTATCATGCAGTTATGATATAGCTACTAGGTAGGCTAGTTGATCGGCGCCACTGCCTTGTCACTCCCTTCGGTACCTATAGCGACTTCTTGTTAGGATGCGAAGGCAGGAAGGTAAGCAAGTTTAATGGGTGTCATCGCTGCCGTCTTTTCTTTGGTTTGTTTAAATCCAAGCCCTAGAAGTGAAGTCGGTAGTACAATACAAGGTTCTCAGTGTTATTAGACCATTAGACCGCTGTTCAAGATTTGCATATATCCATCCATAGCATAGATCTTTACTATTTCCACGCAGTGCACAAAGAGATTCTTATTATCATCTTAACGTAAACATCTGAAGTTATTATTTCGTTACCGCTCAAAGCTAGTCTGCTTGTTAGATCTCCGCCGCAACCTTGCATCCTTAAAACTGACCCTCGTTAATTCACGGATATTCATAGGTTGCCGCCGATTACCTGGCAGCCTGGCAGCCTGGGTAGCCATCTCGTTCACCATTCCCAAGAGGCCTCTTCTTACTACCTAGTATTTATCAATCCACGCCTTCTTTGATTCGCTCTCTTTTGTATCCCCTCCGCCCGGCTGTTCCCGAAGCCTTGCAACCCTCGCGGCTTTAATGAATGGATGGATTCATACATAAACCCTCAAGTTGCCAGCAATTCTTATCAGCCGTCTGCTTACACACTTGACTCCTTTACCTACTCGCTTCTCTAGACCATCGGGGCCATCTATCTACCCCCTACTTGATAGGTAATGTCATTTCACCGAACTTTTAAGTGTTGACATTAATTCTAACCGATTCATAGGTGCGTGGTGTATTTTAATCAATCCTCTTTCCGCTCTCCTCTCTACTCTCTCCTAAAGGTGCCAGCATTACTATATGTGTAGAATGGAGACTTGTACTGCCGTGTACAGCGTGGCGACCGCATTTGGACTCGATGCTAGAGGAGAATGACCGTCCAAAGAGAGACCGACATTTGGCGCTTTTAAATTACACAACTGATTTTCCCACCCTTTAATTCCCATTTTATTATTTCCCGTTCTCTATACTAACACGGTGTGTTTCGGTAACAGGAAGTAAGCCAGTCATGAGCAACCACGAGGCTTGAAAGTGTTTGATTGTGTCCACAACCAGCGAGGACAGAAAAGTATTTCCCCGCCTTTCGACTCTCAAGTCGGCATTCAATGCTGTCGTATACAAACTTTTTCGCCATCATTGTTTGCCTGCGCGCAGTTTCTAAGCGCACCTCTACCTTCGGTGCCATATTTTACTCGTCCCACTGTTGGGAGTAAAGCGCCTTTTCAACCACAATTGTGTAACTAATATGGCCTCAAACATCGATCTGAAAATGGAATCCCAGGAAGTTAAGACTGGCCCTTCTGCTGACCGCCGCGAGGGAAATATTCCCAGTGGAAACGAAGCAAAGACCCATCTAGCCGAGGATGTGCAGGCGACTACACCCCCTGATTCGGGTAAGAAGACTAAGGGATCTAAAACCGACAAGAAGTCGAGTGGTAAACCTGGCAAGAAAGACAAAAAGGCCAAGTCTAGTAAGCCGAAGAAGGTGGCCCCTGATAGCAGTGGGAACTCTTCTAGTGACAGCGAGGACGGGTTTACAAACTCATCCTCAGATGACCATACCGAGACCGAGTCGGAGGTTGAAGCCGAGGCGGTCTTGAAGAAAAAACGAATTCAGAAAAAACGTCAGGATCCTCGAAAGTCTAAGAAGAAGTCGTCCAAATCGTCCAAGTCATCCAAGGCAGTTACGAAACAGGCTAAATCGCATACAAAAGCTTCTGAAGTTAATACTAGCGACTCCGAAGCCGAGTTTGAAGATGACTCAGACCCTGACGAGAAGGAGAACACCAGTAAAGCCTCCCTAGAACAAGAGGTTGCTCAGATGCGACTTCAGGTACAACAGATGCAGCGCCAGATTGCCTCATTCGCCATTGCAAGCGGCTCTCCCGGAATTAATGGTCCTAATTCTCTTAACCAGGGAGCTTTCGGGACAAACGGCCTTAATGCTAGTTTGGGAGGATCTGCAGGCTTCGGTTTGGGAGGTTTGAATTCAGCCAACTTCGGTAACGCCGGATTTAATGGAAACTACGGCGCTACGCTTAACATGCTTAATGATCCATTGTCGAATATCTCGAAAGCTGTTCGCGGCAATCGTGGAAACGGCCCGCCGCTATCTGGCCGTGGAAGACGACCTCCCCCTGACGACTTACTAGAAGAGTTCACGGGAGGCGGGGGCCAAAATAAGCCTACCAAGCCTAAAAATGCCCGCAATGGAAAGCCGGTTATACAGCGCCTTGAATTTAAACGTGTAGATCAGGTCTGGGATTCCCAGATCCATAACTACAAGCTTCAGGACACGGCTGAGAATGCCAGTAACTCTCAATACGATGAGTACCTATTCCATGTTCGGAGAACTTTTGACTGGGAAGGCAAATATAAGACGACGATAGTTGACATTAAGAGTAAGCAACTTCGGGAAGCCCTTCAGGACGTTATAGGTAGCGTGAAAGGTGTAAGTCTGGTCGAAGAGACCCCTAAGGTGGATCCCAAAATGTTGTTCTTGTGAGTCATCTCTATGTTCCTGTCCCTCTAATTCACCCCGCCTGAAACTAATTTGGAGATAGATATCTCGAAGACATGCGAGAATATATGAATAATCTTAAGGAACTCGAACCCGAGGGGGACTCTAGAAAGGAACGTAAGAAGGTCCAAAAGTGGATTGATGAGAAGCGACGGCACCTGCGAATACTCATCAAATATCTAGACGCGGATCATGCAGAAACCAAGAAAAGGTAAGTTCTTTCTCCAGACCTTTTGATAAAGATATGGAAGTGGTGGGACTCACACGTGAATTAGTTTATATCCGATGCTAGAGAACGGTCTCATCACATTTGATCTCCTATGGGCCCTGTGGAAGCCGAATACACTCGCGTACACTACGACATACGGCTCCGTCGACGAACCTCGCATCTTTAAGGTAGAGGTTGCAGAGAAACATTATAGTATTGTTAGGGGTGAATTTTACTATGTTGAGGGCAAGGTACGCTCCTAAGCATAACAGCCCATGTCCAAATTTAAGTCCAATTACTAACGCGACGAGTATAGTACTTCGAGTATGACGGCAAGCAATTTGGATACGGAAGTATGTCAGAGGAGATACAAGAGTTTCGTGGAGCCCGTAAAATTACGAGCTTGGGTTGCTATCCCCTTAAGTACCATAAGAACGAAGTTCAATTACGCAAGGACCTTATCGAGCGTGGCAAGAAATTCGTAGGACTCGGTGGCGTGCACTATAAGAGCCATCACGGTATGGCCTACCATAAGAAAAAGAAGGCCGTTATTAAGGTCAATATTAACGGCCGAATAATGGTCGATCCGGCAATCCACCGTCGAATCAACCCGAATTATCCCGTTTCTTTGGTCCGACCCAAAGACCATGATGTTCTAAGCGATGAAGAAGATAGTGACGAAGAGGAAGGTGGCTGTGGTTGTGAATCAGAAGACGACGACGGGGGTGCCGATGGTATCGGTCTCGAGCATATTCTAGGAGATAACGAGGAAGGAGGCAAGGTCAAGTATGTGACTAAAGTGTATAAGGACAATAAGGGCGCCGTACGCACTGCGCGCATCCCTAAGGATCTTGTTGACCCGGAAACTCCTAAGGAGAAGCTAGACCAAGTACCTAGCAAAGGCGAAGAGGAAAAGGATGCTACTACTAAAGATAACGAGGATGGTGCTGCAGAAGATGGCAATGATAGCGCCCCACCGGTATTTACTGACGAGGAATACCTGATTGCCTCACCAGTTGTTTTGGGGTTTGCCTTCGCCGAGAAGCTTTGGCTCGAGTTCACGGTCTCGGGTATTAAAGAGATTTCATGGAACGAGCATGCTTATGATTCTTTAGTTCTCCAACCTAACACGAAAGAGATTGTCAGGGTAAGCGCTCAACTACTTTTTCTAATGACCCTCCTAGCTTCTTCGTCCATATCCCCTTACCTGACTATTGAGTTTCTACTGACATGTAACCTCAAGGCCCTCGTCGAGTCCCACAAATACCATCCAGCTGAGAGCATCGACGATGTCATCCAGGGCAAAGGCAAGGGACTTGTTGCCGTTCTTCATGGACCACCCGGTACCGGCAAAACTCTAACAGCAGAGGGCATAAGCGAACTTCTCAAATGCCCGCTCTACATGGTATCAGCTGGTGACCTTGGAACGGATTCTCGCTACCTCGAGGCAGAGCTGCAGAAGATTCTCGACATCTGTCACGCCTGGGGCGCCATCTTACTACTTGATGAGGCAGATGTCTTCCTCGAGAAGCGGAATATGCAGGATATCCATCGGAATGCTCTCGTCAGCATTTTCTTGCGTCAGCTAGAGTACTTCCAAGGAATACTGTTTTTGACCACGAACCGTGTTCAGGTACGTTCTATCTCGCTATAGCGCAAATTTCCTTTTGTCGCCTAAGAAAAATAAAAATAAACTAACACGCAAATTTCTTAGACATTTGATGACGCGTTCCAATCGCGAATCCACATTGCGCTACGGTACGACGACTTGGATACGAAAGCGAAGAAAGCTATCTTCAAGATATTCGTTGAGCGTGCGCGAGCCGTGACAGGGACTGACTCGACACCATTTGAAGATGAAGACTATACCAGTCTGGCAAGGCACAATTTGAATGGACGTCAAATTAAGAACACGATCGGTACTGCGCAGGCGCTTGCGGTCAATAAGGGCGAGTCGCTCAGCATGCGCCATATCCGCGAGGTTCTTAATGTCCAGCAAAACTTTGAGCAAGATCTCAAGGGTGGCACCGGATATCAGGATGCCATGCGTAGCTACTTTTAATGGAAATTCTTCTTATATTCTTTAAGGATCGTTTGTACGTTTTCGGGATGCCGCACGAAAGATATGAAAAGATGCTTCTCAATCGATAGTATTTATAAAGTAGACCCAGGGAGAGAAGGTTGGAGTACGGATCAGGATGGGTTTTTCTGACTGTGGTTTCTTAATCCCATCTTTTCGTGTCCCTTCTTTCAATATCGCAAATGCTTTGTAGGGATTGGGGTGGTAACAAAAAAGCGGTGCTTTCATTAACTTAACTTTTTGCTGCGGTTGTGACTAGGCATCGTTCCATATCCATATTAAGCTACGTGGTAAAGGTAACCTTTGGAAAGTAGTGATAACTACTGGGTACCTAGGCCTAAACTGTATTATATTATCTTGCGTTTGATCCTGTTTTCTAGAATAATAGAAGGTTTAAATTTATGAAATATAGATCTTGGTATTCATCGTCTCTAGAGAATCGTCTTGGTCTTGTAGTCACATAATCAGTCTCGAGACATAAAAGCTCGAAAAACTCCTCCAAAAACGCCGATCCCAATGCAGCCGACAAGAGTGATATTTCCGGTCGATGCGTATCCATCGAATTTAGTACCCGTCCGCTAAAAGTCCATTGCGCTTTCTCCAACACCTTCATCTTCCCCAAAGTCGTCGGCGTCTCCGCCGTCGAAATATTGCTCTGCGTCGTAGTCTCCGCCCTCGTCATCGTCGTAATCATCGTCTTCCTGGGACATATGCTCCTCTTCCTCATCAATATCGATGTCCTCTTTATTGTCAACCTCCTCCGTCTCATTCTCCTTGAGGGAAGCATCGATGCGTTTCTTGCGCTCCTCCTCCGTCTCGTCCTCACGCTTCCTGCGCCGAGATGAACCTTCTCCGTCGTCGTCACTAGCGAACGTATCGTTATCCAGCACCACGGCCTTGCGCTTCGTTCCCTTCTTCTCCTTCTCCTTCACCCCGTTGGTCGCAAGGTACCCGCCCTTCGGGCCACCGGCGTCTCGACCGTGCAGGGTGGCCCACAGCTCCTCGGGGAAGAAGGCGTTGACGTACCTATCGGCGCACCGGCGCAGCTCGGGCAGCACGCGCACCTCATCGACAAACTTATGACTATACAGCGGCACAGCGCGAAAGGGGTCCGCGCTCGCCCGACTCTTCACGCCAAACCGCGCGTTCAGCTGCGCCTGCCCGTACGTCCGCCGCACTGGATCGCTCGGCTTAGAGGTTCCCGCGTCGCTCATGTTGTTGTTGCTCGTTAGGTGTCGGTGCGTGTACAGCGGCGTATTCTGGAAGGCGCGCCGGAAGGCGACAAAGGCGGCGACGGAGCGGTCTTCGGTTGGGGAGAGGGGGGGTGCGATTGGGGGTTTGTAGGTTTTCTGTTAGTGAAGAGGTACCTAGTTAGTATCTTATCCCTTATACATATAGTAGGTACATATATAAGTGAAGGTGCGTACGGGATATGTATCTTGCGGCTTCTCGTTGAACTGCAGACTTGGGTCGTCAGCGCCGGGCATTCCTTGTGGTCCTGCTTTGCGAGCTGCACCGAAACCACCGCGGCCGCCACGACCGCCCCTTCCTCCTCTACCGCGACCAGACATTTTGATGCATGAAGTTATTCTACTTCAGGTGTATTGCTTTGAAATATAGAGTTTATTGGAGGAGTTTCAAATACGACTAACAAAGTAGGTTGCTAGAAATAGAGATTGAAATGTCGAAAAAAAAAAAAAGAGAGAATCGAATTCGACTTGCTTAAAATTTTAGCGGAGACTTGGTGGGGTTGGGCTAGAGACGGCAGGGACCTGCCTTCCTTAAAATTACCCCGCATAAAGTTTTACAGAAGCTTTAGCCCCGCCAACCCACTAGACAAGACCCACTACAGCTTCCCGGGACCTTCTACTCTGTAAGTTGGGGTCCATTCTAACTTCCTACGTTCCAGCAAGCGGCAACTTTATCAAAACTACGCGGCCGTTTACCTGCCTAGACTCAATCTTGAAGCCTATAACTTACAACTTACAATTTACAACTTACAACTTACAACTTACAACTTACTTACAACTTACAACTCACTTTAATTCATTCTTCGCTGTTCAATCTTCGCTGTTCAATCTTCGTTATTCGCTCTATCCTCGCTCAGTCGTCTACCTTTTACCCACTGTTTAACCAGACTGCCTACAATGAATCGAATTGCAGTCAAGGTGGACACGGATGTCATTCCCGTCACCGGGATCGAAGAACTGGGAAAGCATTTAGACGAATTAATCGCAGATCCGAGTCTATTGCCAATCCCTAAGTTATTTGACGATGTCGAACTTCAACTTACGGGTACATATACTCATCTGGATAGGACTTTACTACCTAGATATATATCTAGAGTATGAGAAAATACTAATATAGTGAATAGACGCGAACATACTACCTCTGATCCCACGGCTTCTTCCAAAGATCACTGAAATCCTCAAACAGTATCAGCAGGATCCCGCAGTTTTATGTAGCTTAGCGATCAAGCTTCTTGGTCCTTTAAGCTTCACTCAAATACTGTCTCTAGCTCCAGAAGAAGCTCTGATACAAGCCTTGCGATCTCCTGCCCCGTCGGCAAATATCCTTGGTATGGTTGTTATCGAAAAAGCTGCCAAATCTCCAAGCGACGCTGCTATCTTGGGCATGATGAAAAACTTGGTTACCAACTTCTTAACTCAGTGGCTGAGTGCCCCGCAGGTGGAAGTAGGGGAGAAAGGTACCAAAGTTTTAGGTGACGTTCTGGATGTCGACTGCGATACCCGTCCACCCGACGACTTATCTGTGAACGGGATGGAGATTGTCGTTAGAAAACAACCTGGCCAGGGGCTTGTGTGGAGACGAATTTTCCAAGATCACGACATATACGATCTAATATTATCACTTTGCGTCAGTGGCCAACTTGGTTCCCAACAACAGTCGCTTGCTCAAGGTCGCCTACTTCGGGTCTTACCACGCCTGGCAGCCCTAAACTTCCGAGCGGTTACTTGGACGGACTTTTCCGATCTGAATCAGCGATACTCTAACATCAATGGCAATGGCGGATTGCTACATTTTGCTGCCTTGCACATGGTAGACAAGGGGGACATGTTGGTCCATCTTAACCTTGTCGACTTCTTCGAGGCTTTCCTGAGTATTCAGAGAATTACGCCATTCTCTACCTACAAGATGGACACTCTTACTAAGCTATTAAAGGATGCTACTGCACAAGATAATGTCTTGAAGGCATCGATTTTCACTTTGCCTGAGCGTACCATACCTGAAGAAGCCGAAGATCTGGGCCGGTTCATAAGAGAAGTCTTGAATTCTCAGTAAAAATACAGAAAGACACCTCCTATTCGTATTGTTTTCAACATTCGGAGGCCATAATACAATGAGTTCCGGGTATATTCTATGAGACCAGACTACCACGTGAGCTTCCATATTCTACCAATCACATTGCAAACTCCCAATCCTAATATAACGCCTTGTGCCCTCTGTCGGGGTCAATGAACATTGCCTATCATTTGTAATCCCCCTTGGGATATTCCTACTTCCAGTTAGCAACGGCAACCTAACCCACAAAGCTCGATAGTAATATCTTGTTCCTTAATGAAAGGCATGCGGCCGGTGTATCCCTTCACGTTAGCCATGATGGTCGCATCTATCCACCTTCCTATTGGGGGTGGCCTCCTGAAATATTCCATATCATCCAAACTTCTGATACAAAATTCTCGTTCCTCTTCATTCGCAGATTCATAAGAAAACGCCAGTGCAGCTGTGTACTCAATCGCGAGCGGCCTCTGCGTCCTCATCCAAGGATAGGCCATCCATATCCGCTTACTGAATTCTCGGCATTTCTTCATCACACTCGAGATATAGTGGTCTAAAACCAGATTTGCTTCCTGCATGGTTCGGTGTATTATGATGCTGTACATCGCGTGGGTGTAAAAGAATTTTGCGGTATCGATGTCGCAGAATTGGTAACATGTCGGGAACAGGTCAGCATCTAAGAGGTTCTCCACCTCAATTATATCGCCCAACTCTCTCAGTGAGGCTAAGGTAGCTTCGCTCTCCTGTTCCAGGTACTCTATGACGGGCGAAGCTCTAAATAAAAGCTCAGCTGCAGTCATCGTATCCGAGGGATCCTGGGCGAGAACGCGGACTAGTCTTACTAAAGTTGGCCAGACAGTCATCTCGATCCAGAGGCGATACATGGCCTTAACGACAGGACGGAGCATACTGCCATCCACGGCTTGTCTAAAAGCTGTTATCCACTCATAATTCATAAATACGCTGTCTCTTCCTTGGCGGACGTCTTCTTGAAGCTAATACAAATATCATTAGCGATTCCAAGACAACGACTTCTAAAGGATCATAGTTATACATGATGAACTTACCATGTTGAAAAAACTATCAAACGTGGCGTAGAGTCCCAAGTCTTGAAACCCTTGCCACGGACCTCCTCTGCTAATAACGGCGGTCAGTCCCGCTGCATGATTCTCTCGGTTCGCTCCCCGCTCAAAGTCGTATGTGAGCTAGTTATCGCGCAACAGCTGTCAGTCCGTCCGTCTCTTTATATCAAATATTTCGGTCTAGATATGGGGTCAAACTCACCTCGAGTTTCTGCAGCAGCCACTGTGCTGTAATCGTATCTATCACCAACCCCTGAGAAGGCTCTGCCAGTGCTTTCCGTAGGCTCCCTAAAGCTTGCATATGAAGCTGCAAATCTAGCCATGTCTCCGGCGACATTACATCCCGTTGGCTGTTCGACCATGAGGCGACGACTAATTCAACGGTGTGTCGTAATACCGGACTTTCCGAGCCCAGCCGTTGCGGTATCATCTTTATCGAAGGGCCCCATATCAGCAAATCGTGGCCTGTTCCCGATGCAGCCTCTATACAGGAAATGAATTGGGAGGCTAGTCGATCCGATGGGCTCATAACCGGGGATGGGGTTGGCGACGGTGTCGATGTCGATGTCGGCCTGCCGCGCTTAACACTCCTGGGACGATGCGGGCGTGTTAGACGCATTCGGTGGAAGGTCCCGGGACCTAGACTGGCCGTATACTCCTTCATATCAACGATGATCGTACCACCGGGGCTGCTCCGTCGCGACAGTGGGTCCGTAATCTGACTGCCATCGCAAGATGATATGCTAGCGTCATCCGAGTCACTAGACTTCGGGGTTGGCTCCTCGTTGTGGCACCCGTTCACCACAAACTTGTAATTATTCCTCGCTCCAGAACAGACTTTCCCGGCCCGAGCACATGCACCACATGTCGGCCAGTTTTCATCACACTATTTGGAACATCGTCAGCGTACCTTGGTCACGGATGGTGCGCGGGATAGAGCCGCTTACCTTGGTCTTCCGCAACTTGCAAAACGTGCAACGATTGCTCTTTGGTATTCCGACCATGATCAATGAGACGAATATCGATCGTCTTCAGTTATACTGATATATCAATTATGATCATCAGTTTCGATGGTCCGTGTATCTTATTCGGCCACGTCGAGGCTTGCTGCAGGTACGATGTATTTGAGGAGAGATGTCACATCAATACTCCTAACATGGTGAGGCCAGCGGTTTATTAATCACATCAAGGCGTCTGTATGGTCTCGAGGGAGAGTCACATTCAAAACCGCGTCGCGTAGCTATTCCGATCGTCTTTCCCTTGCTAGTGGAGCCAGCAGGTAATAGACTAGGACTTATGAGCCTGACGAGCCACAATGTATGGATACGAGGCCTGTCTTCCGGGAGGGATGCAACAAGGTACAGCCCATTAAGGTTGGGGCTCTGTAAAGGTGTCTCCAGATAGCGGTCAGGATCAGGGTCCGGACTCCTTCGCCCCCACGTTCATGGGAGCACAGATTAACTTTAGTCGATTCAGCTGAGTCGGGGGGTGGAATGAATGGAGAGGTCTGCCGACGATGTAAAGGATGTGAAAGGGGGTCATTTAATCAATCAATCCAAGACTGGATAGGCCCCCTCCTGATATGGTGGTGTTCGAGTGTCGACAATACTTCATCCTATCGCCTAGATGATTATGATTAGGGCTGAGTAATATAATGATTCGGATGAGCGACAGTCTACGTTGCGTACTCCAATCCGGTTCCCGCTTATCGAGAAGAGAGAGCTGAGCTCCAGTGAAAGAAGAGCTGCAGGGCTTGACTCTAAGTCAGGTGTGTGCCACTCGCTTCGGCTGGGATCTGCACCACAACCCAACCTTGGAAACCTCTCTCACGTAATCACTTAAAGAATTATACGCAGCAGATACGCAACTCAACACATCTACATAGTACACTACCTCGGGCGATATCATACTGTGCCGCTGTAAGGCTGATTATCGTCCCAGGTTGCCGGCTTCGTTCAGGGGTTCTAAAAAAGAGGCTTTGAGCTGTGAATAAGGACCCCTCGGACAAGACCGGATGTTTTTTTTGTGTGTTGAAACGTTCGGAATTACGACACGAAGGGAATATGTTTTAAGTTACGGAATCCCATTGAAGGCGCAATACACACCTTGAGTAGCTTAATTCGTCCATGCCCTTGCGAAGGCCTGGTCGAAACTTTCTAGAAAACTGACGAGTCCACGTCCCCGCTCGTCCATGAATTCCTATTTAGGGAACGACCTACAGAACTACCGACAATTTACAGGTGTCGATTGGCTTCGAATTGGCGAATCAGGAGTCGAGCGCAACATGAACCCCAAAGAGGAAATCTACACTACTCACATGTATCGGTGAACCTGGTTCGACCCCTAGAACTTATAGAACTTATCCCTACGCTCATTTTTCGTGAAGAGCCTATCAAATTCCTTGGAGAGGGTGAACTTAAGCTCTGCTTTGACAGGTTGCATAACACGTATGACAAGATGCCGTGGAAGGCAGGGAAGCCGGATGGCATCTATGGGTGTGACATCACAAGCCGCTCAGTTGTGCAGAATAGAGTATGTGGGCTGTTTAGCGATGAACATGCCGCAATAACGTAATAAATAGTGCTCACACGATTCCATCCCGATGTTGGCTCTCTTCCCGCTTTAGGGAACTAAGCGCGGCTGCGGAGATAGCTACGCCACTCGCCTTGTCTTCTCAGCTATGTTTAGGGCTGAGGGGAGATAGGGAAGGGAAGGGGGCAGGGGGAGTTCAAACAACGATAGACACCCTATACATTAGGCTATTGGTTCTGTGTGTCTGTCACTCTATTTCCCTACCTACTTAGGTACTTACATAGTAGTTGTCCACTGTTAAGGAGGTTTAATGATTATATGTCTCGATTATAGCATCATCTAGGTACCGTAACACAGCATATCTCACCTAAATAAAATGGCATAATAGCGGCATATCATTTAGAATTAAAGCAGTCAGATTGATAACTACGTCCCCGCCGTTTCAGCACATATCGGTACCTAAATGTTCTAAATGCACAGCATGACTCGCGTAAATGGGACCCATCAAGAGATAGGCAAGTATGATGGGATTAAATGGGTCGATTCTAAACGACATACGGTAATTTATACATCCGTCTCTTGTTTATCATTTCGTCCCGTGTACGTGTATGCTGTATCACATATCAGACGCACAGGTCATTTCCATTTCTTCATAATACGTAGGTACCTAGAATACAGGGGCGGGGGGGTGTAATACGGCATCCTGATCCAATCACGGTCTCTCTTGTGTAAGTATGCCTAACCATCCCCTGGGTAGCGTGGGGAATGATGACCTCCGATTGCTCGGTGTCCCCAGGTCTAGATACGTGCCGGGGCTCCTAAATGACCGATCTTCCTGCCCCATCATCTCCGAATACTTGGATAGGCGCGTTCCTTCGGGTGCCGTTATCTGTACTACTAAGCTCTAGTACGACTACGGTAAACTTCCAGAATAGAAGAAAGTGCCTCAGCCCTAGACAATGGAATATGATTCGTCTAAGCAAGATTGGATACGTTATGCTGTGTTACAAGCCCTGCCGTATATGAGTGAATAGCGGTTGAGGTTGCGAAGTATGCGGAACTTACATAATATCAGACCTCCTCTGGCAGCACTTTATCTTTCTTTCGGCTTCGCTCATCCCCTATATTTCTCTGCGCGTATATCGATTATCACGATGTCAGGTAGCCAAGTACGTATATCGCAATCTCTTGCAAGCCCATGCTGTCATTCCACCTAGTATTCACCCACCCTTGCCCCCTTTACGTTACCCCCCTTACCCTTACCTCAACTACCAGCACCTCGATCGGAATCGTGTAATTGTAAGCAGATCCGTAAGAGCGAGTGTCCGAAGACGAGTCTATAGAAAGGCAGATTCAACAATAATTGTCCACTGACATTAGAATATGGCTGAATGAATAATGTAAGCATAATGTAAGCATAAAATACCGAGTGGCACATCACATAACCCGAAAGAGCGTTCGGCCGATTTTGACAGCGATACATCCGTCCACAAGGCGTATTGATTATCTCGTACCTAGCAAATATCGAATAGGCGGACCGCCGACTCCGACTCATCTTAACCGCGCGGAAGAGTAACCCTGGATATGCATATTACCTACTAGGTACCCAGTAGTAGATAGTGGCATGACACTCTCGTGTAACCATCGTCACCCACACCTACTTCCTAAAAGGATATGTCTGCTTTACGAACCAATCGTTCCTTTATGACGTGCTTGATGCGATACAATACAACAGAATTCTATGAAAAGAAACAATATACCTAGGGGGAAGTCAAAGCCCCAAACACTCAAATTCCTTACCTGGTAGACATGGGACTTTAGCGAGATAGGGTAGATTAGGTACCTAGGCAAGTGTCTAGGTAGGTAAGTTTAAGGGATGGAAAGGACTAAAGTGTTTATATATAAACATCGTACGGTTAAAATAAGGCGCGATTAGCAATGTTTACATTTGGATAATACACACATTATACTTTACCGTTAAATCCACTGTAAAAATAAAGGACTTAACGTTATTTAACTTACTCGTTTTAACTAAAATGGTTTAACATTAATTTAATAACGATTATAAATTTAAATTTAAAATAAATAAAAGTTATATTTAATTTATTATTCGAAACATTTTAATTTAATTTAAATTAATTATATATATACTTATTAATTATATTATAAATATAAAGAAATTTTTCATTACGAATATACGTTTTAATTTTTTTAAAATTATAAAATTAAACGTTAAATTTTTTATTTTTATAAAAAGCTTTTAAATAAAATATAATACGAATATAATAAATTAATTAATTAATTAATTTATTTAATGTTTAAATAAACGAGCGTGGGCTTTTTTTTATAATTTTTTTAAAAGTATAAAACGTAGTAAATTTTATTATTTATTTATAAAATATTAATAATTTTAATAATATTATAATGTTAAATTTTATTTCGAAAATTTAATATTTTTTAATTAACGATTATTACTTATCGATTAATTTAATTTTAAACTTTTTTAAAAAAAAACTTTATAAGTTTTAAATTAAAAAATTAATTTAATAATTAATTATAAAGTTTTATTATTTATAATTTTTTTTATAAAATTTCGTTATTTTATTTTAAAATTAATTCGTATTTTTTTATAAAAGTTAATATTATTTTTATGTTTTTATTATTTTTTTTTTTTTATTTTTTAAAACGTTTATATAAAAGAAATTTATAAATAATTATTAAATTAACTTTATAAAAGTTATAAGTTTTATTTTTTTTTTATTTTTATTTTTTATTTTTAACTTTTTTTATTTTTTTATATTTTTTTACGTGTAATATTATTTTTTTTTTCTTTAAAAACCGGGTATATTTTATCGTAAAAATTAATAATTTTATAAAATTTCTTAAATTTTAAAAAATATTTTATTAATTACGTTTAATATTTTAATTTATTCGATAAGTTTTATAAATTTAATTTATAAAGTTTTATTAATTAATTATTTTCGTTTTATTTTTTCTCGTTAAGTTTTTTTTTTAATTTTAAAAATTTCGGTTAATTTTTTTAAAAAACTTTTATTTTTTTATAATAAATTATATATTATAGCTTTTTTTTTATTTTACTTTTTAAATATAACGTATAAATATAATATATTTTAACGTTATTATAATTAAACTTAACGTAATATTATAAATAATTTTTATATATCGAAATAATATTAAAATATTAATTTAATATTTTCTTTAATAATTATAAAGTTTTAAATTTTCTTCCGGGTTTATAATTAATTTTTACCGTTAAAAATTCGCTTAATATATTTACTTTTTTTTATTATTTAATTATTAAAGTTTATATATTAACTTTTTTTAATATTTAATTTTTATTATAATTAATTTTAAAGTTAAATTTATTAAGCTTTTTTTCGTTTTTTTTTAATTAAATAATTCGTTATTTCGTTATTTTTAATTTTATAATATTTAAAATATTATTTTAAGTTTATATTTAATGTATTTATTAATTTATAAATCGTTATAAATATATTTTATAAAATCGTTAAAACGTTTTTTTAAATGTTTTAAATAGCGATTATATTATTTACGTATAACGTTATTATTATTTTTAAAAATAAAATAATAATTTTTTTTAATTTTTTTAAAATATTTAATGTTTTAACGTTAAATATTACTTTATTTAAGTTTATTCCTTTTTTTTTTTAACGACTTTAATTTATTTTTTATATATTATAAAATTATATTTTAAAAATTTATTAAATTATAATTCGTTTAAAAATATTATAATATTTTAAAAAGTTTAATTTTTAAATTATTTTTTAAATTTTTTAATTATCGTTTTTTTATTTTTCTTTTTTATAAAGTTTTTTTTTAATTTTTTTTTAAAATAAGGTATGTAAAATATTTATTTTTTAATTTTAAATAATAGTTTTATTATAAGTTATAAATTTATATATATAATTTATAATTATTTTATTTTTTTATTTTTAAATATTTTTTTAAAAATTATTTTAATTATTAACGAGTATTTTTCGTATATTATTTTAAGCTTATAAACGTAACGGCGTTTCGTTATTTCGAATATTATTTTCGTTATAATTATTTTAATTACGGTAAATAACGCGTTTTTCGAGAAAATTTTTTATATTAATAATATATTTTTAATGATTTTATAAATTATTTTTTATATTATAATTATATATTTTTTTAAGTAAATGTTTATTAAAATTATACGGTTTTTCGTTATTTTTTTCGATAATTTTTTACATTTTTTATATTATATTTCGTAATTAAAAAATAATATTAAAAATAAAATTATATATATTATTTTATATAATTTTATCGTTAAAAATCTTTTAAAAGCCGTAAATAATTTTTTTATATAATTTATTATTTTTATAACTTTAATTATTTTAATTTTTACGTATTATTTAAACTTTAATTTTTTATTTAAGTGGATTTTTAATTAACGAAAAATTAAAAAAGTGTTAATAATTTTCGAATTTAATAAAAGAATTAATTTTATTTTTAACTTTTTTCGTAATTTAATTACGAGATTTTTTTTACTTTTTTTCCGGGTAAAATATATTATTTTTATTTTTTTAAAAGTAAACGTTATTTTATTTTTTTTATTATATTTTAATATTTTATTTATTTTTTTTCGAACGGTTTTAATATTTTTTTTTAACGTTTTATTAAAAATTAATATCGTTATATTATTTACGTAATTTTATTTATATTTATTATTTTTTAATAATTTATTAAAATATAATATATATAATATTAATAATAATAAAAAGTTTTATAAAATGCCGTATTTTACGTTTTTAATTATTATAATAATTTTTTTTAAATAAATAATTATTTTTTTATTTAAAAAAAAGTTTTTTATAAATTTAAATGTAAATTTTAATTATTTTTAAGTTATTATTTAATTTAATAACCGGTTTTTTAAAATTATATCGAAAGTTTTTTATACGTTTAAAATAATTAATATTATTTTTTTATCGTTTATTATCGTTAATTTAATATTATAAATAAAATTAATTATTAAATTTATTATTAATTTTTTAAGTATAATTTTCGTATATTATAAATTAATTAATTTATTTTATAATGTAATTTAAATTATTTTTTAATTATAATTTTTTTTAAACTTTTATTTAAATATAATAATAATATTATTAAACGTTATATTTTATAAATCGAAAAATTTATTTTCTTTATTTTAAACATTATTATTATTTCGGTTTTTTTTTATAAATTTAAAAAAACTTTTATTTTAAAGTATTTTTTTAATAATTTTATATAATATTTTATAAAAATTAATTATATTATTTTAAAATATTTCATTATAATTACGTTAATTTTTAAAAAAATAAAAAATACTTTTATTATATATTTTTTTATTTTTTTTTTTATAATTTTCGTATTTTAAAAAAATAATTTTTTTTATTTATTATAATTTTTTTTACTTAAATTATTTTTAAAATTAAATTTAAATAAAATAACTTTCGTTAAATATTCGGCTTTTTTAATAACGTTTTTAATTATTTATTTTTTTATTATTAAAAAAAAAACCTTTATTTTTTATTTTAATTTATATTAATTAATAATTTTTATAAAAAATTTATTATTTATATAATTATTTTTAAATTTTTTTTAATATTTATTTTATATTTTATAATATATTATAAAAAAGTTTTTTTTAATAAAGCTTATAAAGTTTAATTTATTCGTTATTTTTCATTTTTTTTAAATTATTTAATATTTTTCGTTTTATTATAATATAAATTTATTTTTAATATGGTATATTTTATTTATTATTTTAATATATTTATTAATTATTTTTAAAAAGTTAATTATTATATAATTAATTTTTATTATAATATTTATTATTTTAATATTAAAAAAGTTATAAGCTTTTATTTTTATAAAATTAATTAAACGTTTTAATTCGTTTTTTAATATTTTTTAAATTTTAACTTTTTCGAGGAAAAGTTTTATTTTTTTACTTTAAAAAGTAATTTTTATAAATAAATGGTTAAAATCGTATTTAATTTCTTTTACGATTTAATTTTTTACGAAAAAAATATTAAAAAAAAAAGATTTAATATATAATTATTTTTATACGTAATTATTTTTAATTTTTTTATAAAAGTTATATTTAATTTAATAAATTATTTCATTAATTTTTAAAATTCGTTTTTTATATTAATTCCCGATTTTTAATTTAAATAATAAAAATTAACGTTTTTTATTATTAAATAGTTTTTTAAAAATTTAAAAAAAGTTAAATAATTAAATATTAATTTAGTTTCGAAATATTTATAATAATTTAAATAAAAGTAATCGTTTACGTTTAATTATATAAAATTTTTATAATAAATTTTTTAACGATATTTTATTAATAATCGGGAATTTTTTTTAATATACGTTATAATTTTAAGTTTATTTTTTTTAATAATGTTTTAAACGTTTATTAAAAAATATTTATTATATTTAAAATATTTTATAATAATATTATTTTTAATTATTAATATTTATAGTTTAATAAATAAAATTATGTTAATATTTTTATATTAATATTATTATAAGAATATTTTTTATATATTTTTATTTTTATTTACGTTATAAGTTATAATATTAATTATTTTAAGTTTTAAAAGTTTATAATAATATTATTTTTTAATTATTTAAATTTATTTTTATTAATTTTTAAAGTTTACGTTTCGACGTTTAAAGCGTTTTTTTATTAATTATTTTATTATTAAGCGTATTTTATTTCGTTTAATAATTTTTATAAAACGGGTTTTTTAATTTTATTTATTATTTTAATTAAAGTTTTTATATTTAATATTAATACGAAAGTAATTATTATGGTTTTTATTACGAAATTAACCGATTTTTTAATTAATAATTTTATTTAAAGTTTTATTAACGTTTTTTTTATTTTTTTATCTTTTTTTATAAAAGTTTTTATAAAATTAATAATATTAATTATTTTTTCGTTTTATATTTTTTTTACGGGAAATAACGAGGTTTTTCGTTTATTAATAATATTTATTTATTTATATTTTTTTAAAAAGTTTTTATTAAAAAATAACGTTTATTTAATTATTTTTATAAAGAAATTTTTCGCCACGTATTTTTAATTGTTAATTTTTTTAATGGTTTTTAATTTTACTTAATTTAAAGGAATAATTTAACCGTTTATTCGCCGAAGTTTATATAAATAATTATTATATTTTACCGGGTAAAAATTATAATAATTAACGCATTAAAATAATTATTCGTAAATATTTTATATTATTAATTTATATTTATTTAAACGTTTATTATAATTTTTATAAAAAAGTTTTTTATTATAATATTTTATTATATAATATTTTTAACATTTTAAATTATAACGGATAATATAAATTTATTTTTTAATTTTTTTAAAAAAATTATTAACGAAAAAAAGTTTAAAACGTTTAACTTTTTTTTTAAAAATTATAATTTAAATAATTTCGTTAATAATAAAGTTTACTTCGTTTTTCGAAATATATACATTAATTAAAATAAAGTTTATTTAAACTTTTATTTTTTTCGTAATTATTTTTTTAATAATATTTATAAAATTTTTAATAATAAAGTTTATAATATTAATAAATATTTTAAATATTATATATATTAATTATTTTTCGAATATTTTTATTATTATAACGTATAAAATGTTTTTTATTATAACTTTTTTTTTTTTTTTAAAAATAAATTTTTAATATTTAAGTTTATTATTTATATAATTTATTTTATATTTATAAGTTAAATATTTTTAATAATTTTTATTAAAAGTTTTAAAGTTTTTATTAAGGTTATTTTAATAACGTATAAAAGTAATTAAATTTTTAATTATTTTTTAAAAAATCGAATTAATATATAAATATTTAATTTTTAAATTAAAAAGGTTTTCGCGTTTTTTAAAATTATTAAAATTTTATTAAAAATTATTAAAAGCATTATTATTAAAATTTTTATAATTAATTTATAAAATATTTTAATATTTTATTTAATTATATTTACGTATAATATTAAATTAATTAAATAAAGTTTAAGTTTTATTATTTTTATTTTAATTTAAATATTTATAAATTTTAATAATATTATAAAGTTTTTTTTAAAATTTACGTAAATTAAAACGTTTAAATATTATTTTAAAATTTTTATATATTTATAAGCGATTTTTTAATAACCGGTTTAATTATTTTTTTTAAAAAAATATATAAAATTATTAAAAATAATTATAAACTTTATAATAACTTTTTTTTATATTTTAATTTTTTTTTTAATTTTAACGTATTATTTATTAATAATATTTTATAATAAAAATTTAATATTATTTATAACGGGTTTTTTTTTAATTATTATAATTAATTTTAAAAAAAATATAACGTTAAATAACTTAACTTTTTTACGTTAATATAAATTAATTATAAAAAATATATTAAATATTAATAATATTATATATTAAAAATTAATTACCACGATAAAACGTAACGATATAAAAAGTTCTAATATAAGTAAATAAAAATCATCGCTTACCCGCCTTTTTAATATTTTATTATTTTAGCGTTATTTTTAACGCGCGTTAATACTTATAATAATACATTCGTAAAACTACTAACAGTAACTTACGCACGGATGATAAATACAAGGAAAGGTCGCAAGCACAGTAGAAGCGCCACTAATCATCCATTTCTCATAGTACTACCCATTCTACTACCTGGTATCAACCTAAAAGTAAGGAGAGTAAACCAACCAATCGATAAATTTGGAACATACGAAAACCCGAATGCAAGTAAGTTCTGTCGAGACCGGAACCAGCTTACTAAATAAGGAAGAAAGCTTGTTTAATGTCACAGATAAATGGCCATGGTACAAGAATGTAAAGGACCACGACAGCCTCATCGGGATAGTCCCAGCTCGGCAAGTCGAGTCTCGCCCGTTCCATTCGATCTTACATTCACACCCACAAAGATCACATTCCTACACATTCCTTCTTCTTTTCTTTTTTTTGGTTCTATTTTTTTGCAAGTGAAATGATTCAATTGTACAAATACGCCTACAGCTAAACCGTGTGCATAAGAACATACACGATACAACAATAATGAAGTGTATCGTACAACAGCTTATGGCAATGAACCCCTAAACACCAAATTTGACCTTAGTCTCTATTGATCGCGTCCATTTTTGTTCCAATGCCCCTTTGAAAATAAATCACTACCTGTTGTAGCTTTGCTCGTGCCCTGGTCCTGTTCCGAGTCGGCTTGAGGCCATGGAAAATGAGTTCGCCATCTCATGCTCTCAGACCGCCCATACCAACCTCGCCTACCTCCAGCTCTACCGTCGGTGTCTCCGCGCTGATGTTTACACTGGTGATACTCTCGCGTCGCCCACCAGTCATGCCCTCGATCCCAAGTCCAACTTCACCAACCTTCCTTAGGACGGCGAGCAAGGCCCCCCTCAGGTCGGCGCTAAGCTCTTTACCGAGCAGCTCGACGACTAGCGGGTAGAACGCGCGGATGTGTTCCCCAAATTCCTTTTCCGGCCACGTGGAGTACCCTTCCAACACGTCGACGACGACCGGTCGCCATGCCACGATGTTCCGCTGTTGCGACTCCTCTTCGAGCGCGAGGTAGCCTTTGATCACATCCTTGCAGAGGGGGACGAGAGCTTTCTCCACTTCGGGCCGGCTCTCTGCGCGCGAGGGAGACGTATCCGCAAACATACGGAACAAGATCTGGATGTAGGTCGCCGCCGAACCGCTCTCCTGCTTGAGAAGGTTGGGTGGCTGTTTCATGAAACCCTCTCGCCAGAGGCGCATACGGAGGTCCTTATCCTCGTTGAAACGTCTAGCAAAAAGGAATGACTTCTTGAGCAGCGCCATTAGACGTAGTAGCTCTCTAGACGGGATTTGTGTGTAGACCGTGTCGTTGGAGAAGAGCTCGTTGACGGTTTCTATCATTAGAAGTTGTAGGACGCAACGCGAGATGATGCGATTGAAGAAACGCCTCCGAGCTGCCGTTACTACTACGGGTTGCTGCTGAAGAGATGAAGCAGGTTTGTAATCCTCGAGGCGGGCGGAGGCGACACCGTTTGCCGGGCGTAGGGGATCTTCCATGATGGAGGTTTGAGCATTGGCACCCGAAGCAGCGTCGGTTCCGGAGGAAATGCTGCCCTTGTCAGTGCCATTAATCTTCAACGATTTTTCATCTGCGTGCGTGTCGCTTGTGGGGGTAAGAGGCACTTCGAATCCTAAACCATTGGGTGGCGGCGATAGAGCGGCTGGAGCGTTGATAGTAGCAGCCGAGAAAAGCTGGTAAGCTGTCGTCCTTTCAAACAACTCACAGAATGCCCCAACAACTTGGGACCAGTGGCCATCGGTAAACTTGGTCACATTCTGTAGGATTAGCTGCTGTAGACAGTTGCTACCTATCCTTGCGATTGTGTCATTCTCCTGACATATACAGAGCGCGAGCAGCTCGAGGAAACGATCTAACATGTACTCGAGTGCATCGAAGTAATGGGTAAAAAGTATGATCATGTTACGAAGCGCTTGTATCATGGTGGTTGATAGCCAAACAGATAGTTCCTCGTGGTTTAGGGCGTTTGACATCTCTGGCCTAGATCGTAGAACCATGAAAATGGGATAAAGCTGTTGTCTCCACAATATGTCCCAAAAATCTGAGGGGAAATCACCGCCATAGCGAAGTAAGGCCTCGAAGAAATAATTCAATGCGTTGGACCGAACCTCTAAATCTTCTCCAGTCATTAATACGTCGTGGAATGCAAACAGAATCGGAAACCAGAAACCCTCTTCGATCGAAGTGCCAGTTTGTTGTCTGGACAGAGTATCTGGCGATTTCAAGGCAGTGCCATCCGGAGCAGGCGTAGAATTGGACTTCTGAGATAATGGGCACTCCGGAGTTTTGAGCATCTTCGGTATTATGGATTTCAGCGTCTCCATTGCTTGAAGACTCTTCTTTTGAAACTTGATATTCTTCGAGAATTCGGTAAGGCAGACGATCAAGTCTGTAAAAGCTCCTTGGGAAATTACAACACCAAACCGTGTTTTATAGACAAGGGTGACATTCTCATACGCCAAGTTTACGATCGTCTCGTTGGGATCCCGCGCGGCAACAGTGAAGACGCCGAACATCGTCCTCCAACCAGACCGAATATTCTCGCCGCGGGCTTGGATCATTTGGATCAGGCATCGCAAAGCCATATCTTTGACGGTCAAGTTACTTGAGTTGGCGATGACATGCTCAAAAGGCTTCAGGAAATCCTTCTGAAATTTGAAACCGGGAAGTTCCTCGAGTTCCATGAAGCGCATCGACAACTGTCTTAGCGAATCGAGCGCGAAATACACGATTGCCGTATTGTTGTGGCATCCCACCTTGTTGAAATGCTCGCCGAGCACAGCCCAGATACTACTCCACTCGAAACGGACACGGGTCATATTGTAATAACTGATCTCAACGATCTTCTGCAAGCTGTACGTTCGTGGGGAGTCGTTGGAACCAGACACTTTAATCTCGTCCCAGCTCACCTCCGTCAAGGCCTTAGCAAAATGCACGATAGCCTCGCCATTGAGGTTGGCTGTATTGCTAAATATCCTATCCACGCTCTTGATGACTTCGTCGGATCTACTCTCAAGGGCAATTTCCATGGAGAAACCTCTTGAACCTGGATTCGACCGATTCCTTCGTCGCGTTGACGCGGTTGACTTGCGTGACTCGCTAGTATTTGTCCTCTCCGGCGGGATGAAGCGAGCTTTGGAAACGTCAGGAATAGCCCCTTCATCAACGCCGCCAGTAATCAATTGCAATCGGTCCAATTGACTTATACACATGAGGATATCCTTCCAAGACTCTTTCAAGTAATTGCCTTCTGTTTGACCTAGCTCCAAGATAACTCGTAGGGCCTCGACGTTCTTGGAGAGGATCTGTTGAGGGTTGTTTAGATTGGTGGTGTTTTTCAGGGCGGACATGAATGCTTCTCGCGGCGTGGATAGGTCGAAGAGGCATGCGATTTTTATAGCTTGCTTCATTCCTTCTAGACAAAGTTTGTTTACTTCAAGGTTTTGAGCCTTTTGCATCTGACTTGAAAATGCAGAGAAGAACGACATCCACGTCACATCAAACATGGGACCGACATGTTTGAACGACGTCGCCGGGATGAATTTGATACCGGCTTTCGCGGCGTTTTTCCTTTGATTCTTAAACAAGTTCTTGAAAAGCTGCTCTGAGCGAAGAGATATTTCTTCCGATTGTTGCGCGTAAGCCTCTCGTTGGAGATCTCTTCCGACATTTGATAGAGCCTGGCCAAGACCGGCAGCAAAACCCGATGATTGTGCAGGCATATTGCCCGCAGCAGCCGCAGCCTCCCTCTCACTCTTGAGAACAATCTCGTTGCCGGCAATTTCATCGTAGATACCGATGAGGTACTCATCCGGCAAATCAGCGTTGTCGTTGATACCCCTATTATTCTTGATGAAGTCTTCCTTGGTCATACGCCTAGCGATCTTACTGCTATGAAGGTCCGTGTTCAGTAAAATCACCGAGTATGCGAGAACATAAGCCGTGTCGGCATTGGCAAATGCATTCGGATTGCCCATTACATAGCGGTTGGCAAATTTCAGCATGAATCGATCGATTTTTTGAGCTTCTCCGGGGAGACGGAAAGACTGGAGAAATTGTCGCAAGGCATCGACGAAACGCCTCTTGGTGAATTCCATAGTATCGACGAAGGCATGCATGATTTCGATGTTCCTTGCTTCGCCTTCGCCTAGATATTCGCCAATCTGAGCCTTGTCGAGTCGATCATCCGAGATTAAAAACTTGGCTATATCCTCAGGACTATCACTTGGAATGAACCCTTCCTGGAGTAAAAGTCTGATTCCCTTTTTCGGCTTAAAATTGAACTGGCGGATGGCATTGGCTAAAGCTGTCTTTCGAGCCTTCTCCTTTTCTAATTGGTCGGGATCGTCATCAACGATGGGCGTGGATGGGAGAGGAGTCTCGAGACGTGAAGTACTATCGGCAGCTGAAGGATCGATAGACTCGCGAATGTCATCTACAGAGGCGCGTGTATCATTATCATGCGAAGCGCCATTGACATCCGGGCGTCCAACAACAGACCAATTGACAAGCGATCGCAATGCCTCGATGAGCGAATCCAACGCCGTCCTCTTGATCACGTACTCTCGGGGTATCTCGGGTTCCGGTTCACTAGGGGGGGTAATATCCCTCACGTTCAGTGGCGGCGGCAACATGCCTTTTAGTTGCCAATCCGAGCTATTATGTGGCGTTGAGTTTGAGTTTTTTTCCTCGTATAGCTGCTCCTGGGCTGCGGTGACCGGCACAGGGTTGATCGCGAGCCTTGACAAATCTTCTATGATAGTCTGAAAAATGTTATCGACGTGAGAATCACAGTCATAGTTGAGATATGTCTCCACGAGTCCTCGAGGATCACCACAAAACCTAGTCAGAATATTGATGAAGTAAAGTTTCTGGGAAGGCGGCGCCGTCCGCCTAGCCAGAAGTGCCAAGTAAATTTCGTTGAGGAAGACCTCGATCTCTTTCTATAACCATGGTGTTAGCAAGATAAAAGCTCTCCAGAAGATACTTTTTGCCTTACCTTGAATAGTGCTCGCATAAATTTAGACATCAACCAAAATATCTCACAACACACTTCGAACACTTTATCAACAGAGCTAGCTCCGTTTCTAGTAATGCTGAGGCAGAGATAGAACTTGATAGCTTGGAGGAAACTCGTTGACTCGTTACTTTTCGTGTTAGTAATAGTACATAGAGGCGAAGTAAAAACGAGCATGTGGTTGTTCAAAAGAGTACGGATAAGATGTAATGAGATGAGCTTAGAGCGCATATGTTGACCTCGGTAGTCGTATAATTGATCGGGTGGAAGGACTTTAGTTGAGAGATTACAGAATGACCGGAAGACGAGGTAAGCATCCCGAATGTAAACTTCGTCTTCGGCATCGAGAGACTCGGCAGTTTCTTCTGCGTCAGGGGTATCGCTTTGTGTCTGCTCGGAAACCCTCCTTGTCGTCTTCTTAGGTGGCTTGAGCTGAGTGACCATGGTCGGACCATCGCCCAGATTCGAATCGTCGAAACTCTTTCGGTTCTCAAGATCCTTCAAGGTCAACTTCCCCCCTACTTCAGCCGTCGACTCGGAACGCGCGATCTCGGGAAGATTAGAGGAAGATGAATCGTCGGTGCTCTCTTCGTCTTCGGCAGCACCATTATTTCCGTTAACAACCGATTCTGTCTGGTCGAACGTAACATTACTAGAGCTATGCTTGAGCTTTCCTAAATTCACCCGCGCTTCCTTCATGTGAAGCCTCGTCTTAACACGCTCAAACACCATGCCCACCATCTGCGTCAAGGTCCCCTGAGCGGCCTGCTGGTTCTCGGCGCTTCTGGAGAGGAGGAATACATTATAAACTTGGCGCACTGCCTTCAACAGCCCAGCTCCATGGACAACGATCTTATCATTTAACACCGCAGCCAAAAGCGCCTGAACGATATGACGCTGCACATCAATAGCAGTCGTCTCTCCTTGGAAACAATCGCATATTGTGTCGATGGCACGATCTATCATAGAAGCTTGTTCTGCGTCATCTTCTTGGATAGTGCTTGTAATGATAGAGAAGTAGGATGAGGATATAAGCTTTTGTATGCAGTCGAGAGCAGTATTAATCAACTGACTGCTTCCGGTCTTAGTTGCTAGTTGCAGAGGCGCAAAGACAACTTGGGGATCGGGCAGTTCAGATCCCCCTTCTTTGATGGCCGTGATGGCCTTCTCGGTAAGTTCGGCGAGCTGTTTATTCCTCTGCGCTTCTTTAGAGGCCGCGATGGCCTCAAGAGAGGACACCAGAAAGACTAAGGAGCTCATTGTTCGCCGAGCTTAAGGAGAAGAGGTAGGTGCCATTCGGGGAGGATCCGTTTTTCGTAGACGGGAATTCGGTTGAAGTTCAAGTTGGACGAGTTCGCGACACGGGTCGTAGTGTAGGCGTAGCTAGGGATTAATTCGGTATATTCTGGAATGCGTAGTTTGTCCTGTCTGTCCTTTTTAGGGAATCGTATTCGTGAATGCGATATACAAATCTCGTCGCCTTGGCTGACTAGAATAGAGAGTTCAAACAGAGTTTCTTTATTGTCAGGGGAGATGAGAGCGCGTGTAAATTAAAATGTCTAAGGTCGCAACTTTTTTTTCTGGAAGTTTGGACTGGCCAAGCTGTCAATGTTCAATATTCCCTGAAAAAGGATTCGCTCCACACTGTCCACTGTAGATTTAATTGATGGCAAGGCCTATTTCCATTGTTACAGGTCCGACAGGGGGTCCTTGGAAAGTCTACCTAGTACAATACCTGGGTACCTAACCGGGCCATCATAACGGATAAATCATCGCCGGTCCCACTTGTCCGTTGTCAAGAGCCACACTGTTACCACTCCGGGGCTGTTACCAGTTGTCTGCCTGATCCATACCAGCCACAACTGCCGTAGCTGCCAGACTTACCAACAGCCACAGCTTGATTACGCTAATCTTACATTTTATTTTATTTCCAGCTTCAAACGCCTTGGAAGCTGACGAGAGCTCTTACTCAACCTTTTTTTAATCCTTTAGTGTACATCATACCTGTAAATCTAGTTATGACTTGATCCTTCTGGTGCATATCAAATTTCTATTGAAACCAATTCGAAACGACAAAAATACATAGAAGAAGTTTATAAACGAAAATGACTGATGTAGCTTATAGAGGTATTCCGATGTACGACATGTTCTTCTCACAATATCTTGACCCAGACGCTTGGTAACAATGCTCTTTTAGGAAGCGAGGAATGATCATGATGTACTGGTGAATGAGACACATCGAGCTCAGCTGCTAGCTAAATCGGATATTGAGCCAATCAAAGATCAATCGCACAACGGAAATCATTGGGGAGACCCATATTCCTACGGATTCCGATAAAGGCTGTACATATTAAGTGAAGATCTTTGAAGTTATACGGCCTACTATGTACATAGTATAGGGAAGTTACATTTACATGCGTACCTGCTGCATCAAATATCAAATATGATTACCCAGTAGTTACCTATGTACGTCATTATTGTCTTCGAATTTACCACCTAGCAAATTAATACTTACTAGGTAGTACGCGAAAAACCATATTGTAAAGTTGCAAATCATAGCTGTCAATTATCGGAGTTGTGTACTCCGATGATAGGTACAGATGTCAAATAATAGTGGGTTTTGAATTTTGGGGATACTACAATAGCGGTTCGGAGCTTCTCTCAACGTCCCTAGAAGTTTTGGGGCAAGGCTACGGCAGGCGCACCGTATGAAAGCGTAGTACCTCCGTAGTTTGGTGAGGAAGTGAGAAAGTGAGAAAGTACTATCGAACCCCCCGGTCACGAAAATAACCCGCCACCAATCAACACTAGACTCCGTTAACTTCTCTTAATCTTTTTTTCCTTTCCTCACTTTCATCGTGTCGCGCCGTCGTCAAACTCCCAATATTCCCTTACCTCTCAAAACTCAATTGGACTCGGTCAATTAATTCCAGGTGCTGGCAACTTGTCTGCTCTGTGGTATTCTGACCTGTCCGTTCCTTTTCTCTAACTCGACTTGTCCAATTAGCCCGGCGGACCTCTTTTTATAGCTTCTCATTTTTTTTTCTTATCCGGGGCGGAGAGCTATTTTCCACCACCACCACCACCATCACAACAACAAAATGTTCGGCGCAGTCTTAAGAAGGCAAGGCCTTCTCCGAACAACATCCCTCAGATCCGGCTTCTTCCCCCTCGCCAGGTACTATGCCTCCTTCCCGCCGCACACAGTCGTCAAGATGCCTGCGCTGTCGCCCACAATGACAGCCGGTAATATTGGCGCTTGGCAGAAGAAGGTCGGAGACACTATCGCCCCCGGTGAGGTCTTAGTCGAGATCGAGACGGACAAGGCCCAAATGGACTTCGAGTTTCAAGAGGAGGGTGTTATTGCCAAGATTCTAAAAGATGCAGGCGAAAAGGACGTTCCTGTTGGAAACGTGCGTGACTTTTTTTTTTTTTCCCTTGTGGCGCTTCCCCATCTCGTACTCCGTAATGCTGACAATATGTATATATAGCCGATTGCCGTCCTAGTCGAAGAAGGTACCGACGTATCCGCCTTCGGTTCCTTCAGCTTGGCCGATGCGGGAGGTGATGCTGCATCGGCTTCCTCCAAAGAGAAGAAGGCCGACACCCCATCCGATTCCGCACCCGCTCCGGCCCCGACACCAGCACCAGAACCGGAGCAATACTCTTCCGAAGGAAGGCTTCAGACGGCCCTTGACCGAGAACCTAACATTACCCCGGCCGCGAAGCGATTGGCTAAAGAGAAGGGTATTGTCATTTCCAATCTCAGTGGTTCCGGTCCCGGCGGCAGGATTACTGAAGACGACGTCAAGAAGGCGTCTGCGACCACCGGCCCTTCTGCGTCCGTTACCTCTTTCGAAGATACCCCTCTATCCAACATGCGCAAGACCATCGCTAGACGCCTTCAAGAATCAGTCCGGGAGAACCCTCACTTCTTCGTCACCAGCCAACTTTCCGTTACTAAGCTCCTAAAACTCCGACAAGCTCTCAACAGCTCCTCCGAGGGCAAGTACAAGCTATCAGTTAACGACTTCCTCATCAAGGCCATTGCCGTAGCTTCCAAGAAGGTCCCCGCGGCCAATTCGTCGTGGGCCGGTGACTCGATCCGCCAATATAACAACGTCGATGTCTCCGTCGCCGTCGCTACCCCCAATGGTCTGATTACTCCTATTGTTACTGGTGTTGAGGGTCGTGGCTTGGAGTCCATCTCGTCTAAGGTCAAGGAGCTCGCCAAGAAGGCCCGAGAGAACAAGCTCAAGCCTGAAGAATTCCAAGGTGGCACCATCTCGATTTCTAACATGGGCATGAATGCTGCTGTCGACAACTTCACAGCCGTTATCAACCCCCCGCAAGCTGCTATCCTCGCCGTGGGTACGACGAAGAAGGTCGCCGTCCCCGGTGGTGAGGACGGCACCGGTGTTGAATGGGACGACCAGATTACCGTTACGGCAAGCTTCGACCACAAGGTAGTCGACGGAGCCGTCGGTGCCGAATGGATCAAGGAGTTCAAGAAGGTCGTGGAGAACCCTCTGGAGCTGCTTCTATAAATGAGTCAAAAATTTACGTACCTAGGGGCGTCGGGGCATGATTGGTCTATAGACGGGATGAAATCCATGTAGAATTATGCCACACGAATTTGTACTAATAAATTCCTGCAAAAAGTGAATTTCCGGCGGCGAGCCGGATTCCGTATTGGCTTATATGGTTTATGCGAAGGATGATGTGTACGTAGGATCTGATCATATACGCAGATGGATAATTGAAGCTTACCTCAATGTTGATTGAGTCCTTTCTATATGGCTCACTCTACTCTACTGGTATTAGATATGGATGTATTTCGTCGAATCTCTGCCTGACCTAGTAATTAGGTAGGTACGCACTGGAGTATTTATAAGATGTCTAACTAGGCACCTATTCATTAGACACTAGGTAGGTAAATATGAGGTCAAGGGTCAAGTTATTTTAACTCTTCATATCATGCCCGTTTCGGCCCAGGAATTAATCTGACTCTTCTCTTACAGACTGGCCGCCATCATCCTCACTTTCACTCCCTTCATCCATGTTATTCTTGCTATCCATATCTGTCATGTGTTGCTGAGAATGAATATCTTCATGTTGAGGCAGCTGATTCCTCAATCCAGCCAAGACGGAGTTCAGCCCTGATCTCAACTGTGGCGTCCGCGCCTGTCCTGCTTGCAGCTCTAGCTCCTGGATTTTACCCCGAAGTTCCTTGATCTTTTCATCTTCCACATCGCTTTCTTCATCGCTTAAGTTATCCTCATTCCCGTCCTCGTCCTTGTCATCATACTCATCCAGGAGATCCTCACCAAAAGCCGTCGCAAAAGCCCGAGCCATACCTGCGTCCTTAATAGCAAAGACAATATGCTCGATTCCTTCCCATGACTCTACAATCTTTCCCTTCGAGCTCTTCCTTGTCTGTCCCCGATTCTCCCTATCCCTATCCCTATCCCTATCCCTATCCCTATCCCCTTTCCCCTCCTTTGTCCCAGCCCCACCAAGTAGAACCTTCTTCCACGCTCTCGCAATCTCGCCCACGGGGTTCCCATACGCGCCACATCCCCAGGCACCTAGTACAACTCTTTTCACGCCTTTAGAAACGAACATCCGCATAACGCCACGCATTTTCCTAACGGCGAGCTCTCGATCTTGTGTGCTAGCGTAACTAGCCCATCCCGATTCCGCATCGACTTCGACCTCCGGGAGTCTGAGCATAGCCGCGGTTACAATATCGACGAACCAACGTTCGCGCTTTGGGAGGAGCTCAAAATCTTCGTCGCCTCCTCCTCCTCCATCCCCATCTATTTCGTTTTCTTTCCTCCCCTTACCCTTCCCCCTATCTCCCCCATGAAGTCCGACACCAGCATCAACCTTCCGAAACACAAGCACATCCGGTGTAAACACGCCCCCTAGCTCGGGAAGCCTGTAAAACCCGTCTCGCAGCGAAGGCAGCAGCGTCGTCCTCGCGCACAACGAAGCCTCTTCCTGGCCCGCCGCGCCGTTGAGGAATCCACCGCCGGCCGCGAGCGGGGACGCCATGTTTAATACACCCACGCGGGCCGTCAAGTTCGTAAGGTCACGCCGCTGTTCTTGGGATTCTGGGGAAGAAGATATGAGGAGAAGTGAGAATGCCGTCGACAGCGTGTCTGCGATGCGTAGCGAGATGAGAGGGCCCTTTCTACCTTCACTTCCCACATTACTCCCATTACCCCCATTGTCGCCTTCATCCCTGTCGCGCCCATTACCCCATTTACCCCCTTTCGCATGCTCCGGTACACGCGCACAGGGCGGCGGATCGACAATCAGCTCCGAAGCTTCGACCCCGCGCCTAGCCCGCGGATGCGCAGCCAGCACCGCCGGTATCACTTTATTAGCGGTTGCCTTAGCTCGTTTCGCACGGGCATCGCGGCGGAAGCTTGCGGGTGGTTTGCCGACGGAAGGTTCGGTGCGTCCCATCGCGTTCGCTTTATTTGATTGTGTACCTAGGTAGGTACTACTAGGTAGGTATGTTATGTTGCTTCTAATATTTTAGAAATGTGCGGGATTAAAATTCTATAACTAAATTTGATTACTACGAGTTCGGTAGACGATGGTCACGCATCCGACTTTTTCGGGCCATCCGGGTGTTTACTTCCAATCCGTAAAACCGTTTACTATCACGAACTTGAATACAATTATCATATCATAATCCCACGTTAATACCTATATATGATCGTATTTTTAATTCATCTCATTTCATTTTATTTCATTTCATATTTCTAGCAACATCACCTCCATCTAATACACAAGGCGATACGGGTATCTAAAATTCTAAATGATGCGATTCATATATGCATGAGTATATCCTCCTCCCCTTACAACAAATACCGGAATCCCTTCTGCATCCGCAACGCCTCATCGGGGCTATCCATGTGCTCCATCTCGGCCGTGTGCGACGCCGCATCAGGTTGCGATTCCCAAGAACGCTCACCCTCCTCAAGCTTGTTGTTGAGATCCGCTAGGATGGCGCGGAAGGCGTAACATCCAATGATGGTCACTCCGAACATGGCCGTCACGATGCCGTAGCTCTTGCGATATCCATTTTCTTTCAGGTTCCACACGTAACTACCCGCAACGTTGCCCAATTGAGAGAACGCGTTGATGAGTGCGATTGCGACAGCTCGTTTTGCTGGGGGTCGAGGGAATGACGAACTGATCCAAGAATAGAAAACGATGAAGCCGGCGTAGGAGCTGGCTTGGAGGAATAGTGCGACGTATCGAGCAGCTACATTCAGCGTGGACATGCTGATGACGAAACCAACCATTCCACCAATGATGGGACCAGTGATGTGCCAGAACTATCAATAAAGTTAGTTTCACATTCAGAATAGCGTATTCTACTTTTAAAGATAAGGTAATTGTTTTTTTTTTTTAAAAAAAAAAGCCCCCAAGAAAGAACACATACCTTCTCCTGGGTTCTGTCAGCGTGCCAAGCGTTTATGAGTGAAACGATACACGAAAAGGCCCAAGGAGGTGAGCTCATAAGGAGTGTTCCGACGTAGTCGAACCCGAGAGTACCGGTAAGGGTTGGCTGTGAAGCATGGTTAGCTTGAGGATCATATAGATGTTCCTTGGGGGTTCTTACGAAGAAGGCGTTGAACGATAGACCGACAACATAAGCCGTGAAGGTAAGCATCATCAAGTAAATCTTAATATCCTTAACAGCCATAATTAGACCGTCAAAAACACCCTGGTTCTCTGCGTCAATGTCGGCTTCGCCAACGTCCTCGATCATACGCAACTGTGCTACCTGACGCTCTTCCTCCGTGAAACCACGCGAATTGTGTGGTAGATCCGGAAGTACGAAAGCTGCGACGATGGCAATAAACATGGTAATGGCGCCCTCGATCCAGAATAGCCATCTCCAAGCAGCATGGCCCAAAACCCCTTGCATATTTGATAAAACACCAGCACCAACTAGCGCCGAAAACGCATTGGAGATGATGTTACCGCAGAACAAGATGGCATTTCTCGTCGTCAGCTCCCTTCGCGTGTACCACTTGGATTGGATGAGAAGTGCTCCCGGAAGGAAAGCGGCTTCGACGAAACCCAAGAAGAATCGTACCAGAACCATGCCAGTAAAATTATTGGTGTTTCCGGTAAGCGTAGAAATGAGGCCCCAGAGTAACATGGCGCAAGAGAGGTAGAGCGACGGTCTTTGAATCCGGTTGGTGAGCATGTTCGATGGGACCTGCATCAAAATGTATCCGACATATAAAATACTCAGACAGGTCGAGTATTGAGTCTAGCAGTTGGTTAGCGTCAGAGACTGGTGATCATTGGGTATAAACAGTTCCAGGGGATAGTGCATCATCAAATTCATCAAAGGGGAGCTAAGCGTACATCGTCGAGATTTAAGTCTATCATATTCTATTAGTATATTTAAAGCTAAGGCTAAGGCTATGAGAAGGGTATAAGAAGGTTATGCTTACCTGATTGGAGTCCCTTGAGTCTCGCAGCCGCAATGTTGTTGCGGTCAAGATAATTGAGGATATAAATGAGGACAAAAAGAGAACATCGCGCATCGAGTTTACGCTTTAATGACTTCTCTACTCGTGCGCGGTGAGCAGGATCCATCGAGCTGGCAGGAAGCGTTGCGCTTGTAGTTTCTGGTGCCGTTACATGTTCCAAAGCTTCTATATTCTGCTTGACTGTAGGCCCTTGAGTAGGGCCGGCCCGTGTTATCTCGTCGGCCATGATGGGCGATTCCTCGTTAAGACAATTATTTCCTTTAGACTTAGAATCCTGTATGAGAATATGGCGAAAGGGAAGCCCGAATAGAGAGAGACTACCGGCCCAAACAGTTGATGCAGCTCGGGAGGAAATTAAAAAGACGACTAGATGAGAGAATAACGTCGGGTGATGTCAAAGATTTTATCTGACCAGCTCGTAGGAAGTTCGTCCCGGTATTCGGGTGTCCTAGCCGTAAAGGCCATGTGAGTGGCAGAAGCTTAACTAGAGGTTAGAGTTATTGCAGGGGATGGGCTGGTTTGCCACTGTTTCAATCTCCGTTAATCCATTTGGACACCCCGTAATGCGGGGCAAAAGGTTGGTGGAAGGATTCACGATAATATTGGGGAGACGAGGCTCTTCTTCGGTGTCTTGGCGCTTGGGGTATGGGGGGACCGGGGTGATTGAGGAGAAATGGATAAGCTACAGGCCACACGTAGTATGTAGGTATGTAAGCCACAGATATTATGGAAGATATAATAGATTAAACTATTGGTGATTTAAGTAAGGACGCCGGAAGAAGACAAAAAGACAAGAAGACAAGAATATGAGAAACTAGGTAGGTAGGCACATAGACACATAGACACATACCTAGTACCACCCACCTCAAACTATTATTACCAAATTAAATCATGAATACCTTAGGTACCTAAGGAATTCAAGCTCGCAAGGAGCTTAGGTCCGATCCTGGTCAATTCGCTACCGGTTCAACCGACGATAGAGATATATGACGAAGGGCATCACGATGGAATGTTATAAAAAACCGAACCCCGATCTAACTGCCACATTTTTTTAGCCATGGGCCAACCAGAGACTTGGGACTTCGGACCATGAGCCCGGGGATGGTCGTGGGAAATGGATTATCCCCACAAAGTTCTGTCTTGGCTTCGTGGGTTTCCAAGATTTGGGGAACTCGTTTTATTCTCATCTCGTACGAATAGTATGTAAATACTACTATGCATCGACGGCATTCGTATTGTTCGCCTCCTTAGCTCGCGTCCTTTAGAGGCTACGCTATCAGGGGGTCTCTCCAATTGTGACTCCAAATACTTTGGGGATGAGAGAGGGGAAAGAAAAGTGCTACACGAGATGATTTAATTGTCTGTAGTTATGCTGAATAAGTGAAACTTCCTATTTTCAGTAATTTGAAATATTAGCTTTCTGGACGCCCGCATGCGTATATGTATTATATGATATCCTCAAAGGCGGAATCACCCATATCTAGCGTACTGTAAAGCCAGCTGAGTTTGCGAGTGCACGATTGACAACGATGCCGTCTAGAAATACCGAAAATGGGTCACCGAGAGCGGGTCCTGAAAATTCAAAATTGGTTTGCTGGGTCAGTGGTCCCTCCCTTTCTCCAATCTCGCCTCGCTTGTCTCGCCTAGAAAACGTGGAGAAGAGGCTAGATAGTATATCGTCTCAAACCAAGGCTATTGATCAGGTTTTGACAAATTATATGTATACCTGGTAGGTAGTGTGAGCGCATGGTTAATGATATATGTTGTAAAAGTTGAGGTGAAATTTAGATGAAGTTAATTGTCGCCAATTCTTTATTATTAAATTCAACCCTCACCCCCACCCCACTTCACTCCAACCCCACCTTAGCACAGAGAAAAGAAGTGGGGGGAAATACATCGACATTGGTACTTCATAGCTCCTCGTTATTCATCACGTGGTGGAATCACGAGCTCGTTGGTCCTTCCTTACAATTTACTCAGTTGATGAGTTAAGATTAAATGTAGAATGTGCGTGCTTGAATCTCACTCACGTAGAACATACCGAGTTATCATAAAGTAATTCAAATGAAATGGGGAAGTTGAGGTGCCTGTAGATTCTTAGATACCTACTAAGTATCTACGTCGTACTTTAGTTGCAAACTGGCATAGGACTAATAAAAGACTACGGAGAAGTGAGTAACACATGATTAATCTACTACCCCTTTCAACAATATCTCCTTATAAAGTATCATCTCTAATACTCGATGCTATGAGTTTCATCGCCTATGTTAAGTCCTATATATTCTCAACACTCAAATGAATTTAAATAATATACGGCTCTTGAATAGGTAGGTAATCATATGGCTATATTGCATATCTAACACGTTTAACATGTATATATATGTATCGAACGCATATACCGATATAAAGCGGCGCTGGTTAGTTAAATGGCATTAATATAATTATCTATCTTCGCGACAAGAACATAGCATTAAGTCGTCACCAACAATATGTAATTTGAATGCCATGTTAGTAGTTTAATTACGGTCCTGTTGGTACTAATCGACCCTTGCTTTGTTGCTTTCTTTATCAAGTTTTGACAGGTATGATTTACTCAACTATGACAATTCTGAAATTGAAAAAATATAAATCGAACTCGAAGTTTGATAGAGCGTATGAAGCCAAATCCTATAACCGAGAAGCTATTTTGACGCATATTAAAAGAGCTAGTGGCGAGTTGAAATATCTCAGCAAAAACCATCTTAGATATCCCCTTTTCCAAAAAGGGGGGAGTAAGAAAACATATCTAGATTATCGGGTTAAGATTAGTCAAAAAAAAAAAAAAACTGCAGCATTTCCTTCGCTACAACTAGGTACCTACTTATTTATTTATAAGACTTATATGGAATTCATATGATGAATTGAATAGCGAGGATGATTCACCATCTACAAGGTAATCACTTAAGTATAGATCTTGCGATGCCTTCTCTAGGTAAGCTAAATGTGTTTAGGCGTTTCTATAGCTTTCATGAGGGGTCCCTTTGATGTACAGGTTTCTTTGTCCTAGTCCCTTTAACTAGAATATCTATGCGTCGTATTGATAGGTATATTAAGAAGCGACGTCGACTGCCGGACAAGATATGCGGAGAAGACGGGGGAACTGCATCGGCAATACTACTGGGTACAAATACGTGATACTGACGGTGGGAAGCTGCATCTCGACTACGATGTAACCTTCTCCGATTGTCTGAGTGTCAGGCCTACATGGTAGGTAACTTTATATCATCCTATCTTTTATTCTAGTCTCTGTTCTTTTTGTTCCATCCGAGCCAACTCCCGGTTCTTCCCCGCCCGCGCTACTACAGATCTAGGTACTTATATATCTGACAACCGAGCTGTTCCACGCGGACGTAATCGTACTACCTTTGCTCTTACCTAGATATCTACCTAACCTCTACGTCAGTCTCTCTATCGTCACACTTTCTCTATAGCTTCATCTACCGACAATGCCTCACAAGGAAGAAGAATTCTCCGAATTTACTCCAGACCTCTATCCGCCGTTTCCGGAGGACGTGCCCACGGTTGAGCTACAAACCATCACCTTATCGAAGCTACTGGAAGGCGATTCGGCAGAGCAGAACCGCGTCTATGAGGCCTGCGTTGGCCGCGGATTCTTCTATCTTGCGCTCAATGGTTGTGCAAAAGGCGAGACTATTTTGCGAGGGGCGGATCAGATTGCTTTAACCGGGGAACGCGTCTTCAAGTTACCGCTAGAGGAGAAGATGCAATATAAGATGGTCAAGACGCTGTTTGGGTATAAGTTTGCTGGATCGACCGTAACCGACAAGTCGGGAACCCCTGATACGGCCGAGTTCTTCAATGTGGGCAAAAACGACAGTATGTAAAATCGTACCTCTCCCATCTCATCTCTTATTTCTTTTTAACTAGCTTGTTCGGGAGCGGGAATTTTGGTATCGGACTGGCTGGGGACTTGTTGCTGAAGTAAGATATTAATTCTTTTATAGTGATAGTACCTGATGACCGCATGACACGACCATGGCCTTCAGCCATCTTAGACGCGAAGCCACTTTTCGATGCCTATATCAATAGTGCGCACTCTGTTGGGATGACAATTCTGGCTATCATCGCCGATAAATTGGGGGTCGATGTATCCGAATTCACGAAACGTCACAGAATCGAAGAGCCCTCTGGTGATCATGTTCGAATTACTAGGGGCCCACCACGCGAGACAGAAGAGATGCCTGAAATCCAAACCCCATCGCACACTGATTTTGGGACGTAAGTGAACCCTTGATGCTCACCCGCATTGTTTTCGTTCACACTGAGGAACATCATCTTATTTTTTTGTAGGATCACTATCCTCATGAACTGGCTTGGCGGGCTCCAGGTCTGGTCTGAATCCTCGCGAAAGGCTGAGTTGGGCGCGCTTGAGCCTGATGTGCCAGGCCAATGGCTCTGGGTTAAGCCAAAGAATGGTTGTGCTATTATTAATCTAGGCGATGCGGCCGTTAGGTTTACCAACGGCGTGGTCTGTTCCGGCCGTCACCGTGTGATACCATCTCCGGGTGCACAAGGCCGATGGCCACGGTACAGTATCGTCTATTTCGTCCGTCCCGAGGACCAATGTCTTATGAAGAGCCTTGAAGGCAAGGGAATTCCTGAAGGTCGAGACGATGATGAAAGCCTTACGGCTACGGAATGGATATATAGGAAGTCTGTGGCGCTGGGAAACCGGTTTGATAACTGAGGAATATGATAAATAAGAGCGAATCAGAATTTTTGTCTTAATTCTTCGTCGTATAGCCTCGATTATATGTTGTTATATATAGATATATGTGTAGCATGAGTAACGGTCGCGAATGTTTGAGATGTGGTTGACAGAGGTGAATTGGAGTTGAAGAATCGAGTGGAGTTTGTGAGAGCCATTTCACGTAGCTGTAAAATGTTGCTTATCACATCATTCTAACTTTTGATCTATTTCCATTTTTGAGGTCGTAATAAATTTACCTTCAGGCTAGGTACGACTTATAAAGGTGATTTCTGTGTTAGTCGTGCCTATCGTTATGAGAGGAAGTTTGTGACGAAAACGGTGGTGTGCTTAGTCATGACCACTGTGAAAAGTCGGGTGCCGCCGTCATATCAGTACCAGAGGCTACCCCTAACACAGATTCGATGCTAGTAAAATCAAAAAGGACATTTTGCATCTGTAACCGTATATTAGCTTGTTATCGCCGAGATTATGGGGGATACTAACCGAGTTATCGTATTCCCAGTCTTCTTCCATCGCCATCATGGTATCAAAGTTAAACTGGGCTTCACTGTCATTAGTATTAGCAGCCTCGTCTACTTCCATCTCTGCCCGCTGCTTCAGCACGTTGAAACTTTCACGTATGGCTTCGGTACCAGCTTTGATGACAACATCCGTAAGGTCCGGCCCCTTTAGACCGCTCATCAACGCCTCGACTTGTGCTACTAAGGCTGCGGTGAACATGTATCCCTTGATATTTGTTTCTCCGATCTTTACGCGACCAAAAATCCAGGATGCTGAGTCGCGTAGGATATTGAACAGATCTATTCGGGGCGTTGGGGGCCCGAGTCCGTCATCTTCTTGCAGCTGACTCTTTAGCTCGAGACCAATTGACATGGACACCTGGGAGAGAATACAACGGAAGACACCGCCTGCACAAGTAGTCATTCGCGCCAAGTCGTCTGCATTGGTTGATATTGTTTCTGGCCCGTTTGGAGGACATGGAAAAGGTCGAGGGTTCAGGGCAGCGGCCGGGAAAACAGTTAACCACATCTTGACCGACATCTCTATGACTGTCTTCCTCGAAAAGGCATAAGCTGGCTCAACCATAGATGGATTAAAGTAAGGAAGATGTAAGGCCATAAAGTATCGGCGGACGAGAATATCTATAAAGCGCCTCTGGAACGCTGTCGGCTGTCGATCGCTAGACGCGAGTTTTTGAAGATATTGGGAGAGCGACTTATACGCGGTACTTAGTTGTCCATGGAGTCGAAGGGCGTCTTCGTACGTATGCTGCGAATCAAATTCATTGAGCGATCGCGCAACTTCTAGCCGTGCCGGAAAGGTGATACGGAGGGCTAAAGCTGCAGAGGTGTCCGTGAATTGTTCTAAAGGGCTAGCAATAGCTGGCGCATTGTCGTCGGTTAATTGGTCATCGTTGATATTGGTCGGCGCACACGTATCATAGTCCTGGAAATGGATTAGGGGCGGACCGCCGGAGTCCATACTTGTCTGTAGAGCAAGTTCTAGAATGGTGTTCCATAGTCGACGCCGCATCTCTGAACGAATAGTATTCATCCTGGGGAGTTTCTTTGGATCCCTGTGGAGGCCCATATACATCGCCGTGCGCATTACATCTCCGACTGGGATCCAGACCAAATCATGGCCGACGGAGGCAGCCTGCTGTGCGAAACAGAGGAGCAGCATGACCTGTAGACCGGAGAGGGTTAATCTCGTCTTTGGAATTGGGGACATAAGCCAGAATTGTGCTTCGTAGACCCATTGAATAGCCGATTTTCGCAAAGAGAATTGCTCGTCATACACTGTACAACCGATTGCCATAACGAGCTGTAGTTGAATTACGAAGGAGAGGTCAACCGAATCTGGCGAGGACCAGAACACCTCGTACTCTTTTCTAAATGAGGGGACATGTAATATTCGATAGACAGATTCCACAGTTCGAAGATACCCATCCACGAGTTTATCGGCGACCTCTCGGCACGGTACATTTGTACCAAATTTGAATTTTAATAGATCAGGCACTCGTTGTGCCTTGATGGTGCGAGCTAGCGTCTTGCTTTTGTTTACAAGTGCTATTGCTTCGGATTTCTTCTCTCGACAAAGTCTATCGAATAGTTCTAGGATGGGTTTGAACTAATGAGATGTAAGCGGTTTTTCTATATAAGTCTATTATGATGTAGCGACGGCGGGGAGGGAGAAAAAAAGAAGGAAAAAAAAAAGGGGGGGGGGGGGGGGGAAGAGAGCAACGTACGCCACCAAAATGGTTAAACCAGTGACTTTGACCCAATTACCTTGTCTTTGTAATTAAACTTTTGT